>NW_010404188.1:5126-10748 GCF_000710305.1 Buceros rhinoceros silvestris | reverse complement strand
TCCCTACAGCAGAAGACTCTCAGGAGGAAGGGATTGTGCCCAGCCAGGTGTCTTGGAGTTTCCAGAGCAGGCTGGGACCGAAGGAGCGGCTGCTCAGGCCAGTCACGCTTACATCATGTCCAGCAGGGACTCTAAAGGGCCTTTATGAGGCCGCTTATAACTTGTTGTGGGGTGGACTTGGCCAATGGTGTTTATTTTTGCAAATACTCCAAGACCCCAACTTCACTTTTTTCTGTGTCTAGCAGCATGGATGATTTTAACCAGACCTTTAGCCAAAGCCTGTTATATGTCAGTGAATTGACTGTGCAATCCTTGAGATGATGCAAAAAGAACCAGGTTCATCTGCTGTTGATCAAGACATCCCTGGCAGACCTAAAGCTTATTTTCTGTTCTCAAGAACAGAGCCAAGATGTTACGGCCTGCCAGATGGGTTGGTAGGGAAATCTTTAGGTCAACTAACCAGTGGGTGAGGAAAGAGGATGGAGTGGGCCAGGGGGTTAAGCCTGTGTATCAATGCTTCCACCCAAAGCAGCTGCAGCCATATTCTTCACATGTGCTTGTGACTGCCTGGAAAGCCTGAGCCTCAGCGTGACCTCACCAATTAGCTCACAAAGAGAAGTTATGGGAAAGAAAACATGTGCACACATGCTCACAGATGGAGGGTGGGTATAACCTTTTCCTGAGTAAAAAGCAAACTCTGCCAGTTGGAAAAAAAAAAAACACGCAAGAGGGGGCTGAAAGGAAGATATGGTGAGGAAGGAAATTCTATTCTTGGTGCTAGTGCTACTTCACAAGGCAGCTTGGCCGTTACTCTGAGAACTTAAAAACTTGATGTCAAGTGATGGATATGAGTATGACCTCTGTATGACCTGCCTCCTCTAAAATTCTGCATCTGTGGTCAAAAATGAAAAGTCTCATAGTGGTATGAACTGCATATTTGAATTCTGACTGGCTGAGGAAGAGTTAACTCATGCAGCTTGATGCATTAGTTGTAAACAAAATAAAAGAGCTATCAATAGGAAAAACAGCTGCTGCGCTACAGGTGAGGGCAGGATCACTGGCTTAGTGCAGACACATCTGTGTTGTCTAGACTGTCAGGATAACCCAGCCTTTGCAGGGGTTGTGAAGATAATTTTGCTATTCAAAACTATATTGGCTCTGTTATAAACCCGTCAAAACTGTCGAGAGGCCTCGGAAGCAATATACTGCATTTTCTTGAGGCAGCTGGATTTGGTTTAACCCTCAGCTCTTCCCAGCCACCCTTGTGCTCACTGACTTTTGTTCCCATTCTTTTTCTGGAAAGGGACCAGGCCTTCTGCATTTGCAGAACTTGAGTATAGATTCCAAGACTGCTGAAAACTATAAATAATATGGCCTTAGTTGCCATGTAACAAACTTGTAGGAGAATTCACAGCTGTTCTGTTATTGTAATTCAGTCTATGTTGGAGCCACAAAATTTGGCTATGCCTTGTTCTCTCAGGCTCCTAAGCCTCTGTCGGGTCTGGAGCGGCAGTTTAATTGTGATGGCTGAGGTAGTTGCTGCTCTTTAGGTAGCTCCCTCCTTCCAGTGAATTTGGTGTTGAGACAGAAAAGGTGTCACATCCCTTCTTGAATCAGCTGGCAAACAGCTGTGTGTTTTAACTCGCTCATCAGTGTGCACTATTTTTGCTACAGCCACAACAAGGTAAGTTTATGTAGCAGCTTAATTTCATGCCCCAGCTTGTCCAGCTGATTCTGCCACAGAAGGAGGAGGATGCCTCACGTGAGCTCATCCAGTGGTAGGCTGGTAAGGAGTGATAATCTCCAGGAAGGAGCTGGTTCAGAGGGGGATTGTTACAAGGAACTGAGTGAGGGAACTGCTGCTGATGTATGTAGATCATGAAGATTGTATGGGTCTGCCGGCTAGGCCGTGTCAGGACTTTAAAAGGATGCCTTTGGCTCTGACGTTCAAGGCAGCTGGCCTGTTACGTGAGTGTTGTGCAAGATTGCTGTCACGTGCTTCATGGAAGAGCATCCTTTATAACACAATGGGTAAAGAGTGGGGAGACCTTGCTATGATTCCCTTTTCTTCTTGAAGAGCTGAGCCACATCCTCCACACTGTGCACCCCTAGTAGCTCCTGTCTCCCTGGACCCAGCACAGAAAATCAGAACCTGGAGCTGTGGTAGGTAAAGCCCTTAGCGGTAGGGGAGGTGTGTGGCTAAGGGGCTTGAACCCAGCTCCAAAAATAGATCCCCAGCCTACCTTTCCTTTCTGAAAATAACTATCCAACTGCAAGATCTACGAGAGGCTTCAGTTTTACTAGCAGAAAATTTAGGCAAAACCGTGTAAAGTAAATGGAGCTGTTCCAGCAGAAGCTGGAGCATGCACTGAAATTAGTGCCTGGAGCAATAAAAGCTGCAGAGCTAAAGTTGCCATGTTACAGTTCTTGGAAGAAGCACTTCTCCACAGGAGTCGGAGAGAAAGAAAGGTCAAGCACTGCAGCAGACATAAAAGGTTTTGTGTTTAATTTTCTGGAAACTTTTTCTTTAAGCTATGGTTTTGCCAAGTATCTTGTTGTTTCCTGATTCAAACTGCTGTATTTTTTTCCCATCAAAATTTACTTAGGCTGGTTTGTCAGGAGGGAAAATCCAAACCTCGACTTATTTATATGTGAGGGAACAGATGAATTAAAGAAAATGCTTGTGGACTATACAGTTACACCTGTGTGACTGCTATAAAAATTTGCAGCGTGTATGGGAACAGGCACTCAGGTAACACTGAAAAGCCCAGTCAGGGTTTATCCTATCCTAAACACGTCTCCTCATTTTAAAATGAGGTGGAGCTTTCTGCTAATTCTCAGCATAGGAAGTTTTGTGGGGTCTTTTGGATGCATTTCAGTTACATATACACACATGTTTGGTCAGGCTATGTACTATGATCTTTTACTAGTGAATAATTTGTTAACTGCAGTACTGCATAACAAGCTATAGTGGAGAGCCTTTATGTCATGGTACAAAAACCAAAAGCATGGAGGTGCAGCAGGGAGCAGTTTGCCAGCACATGGAAGTAATAATTTGAAAATAATTCATAATATTTTGTGTATGACAACCTTAGTCAATAACAGATTTTTTTGAGCCATGCTAGATTATGCAAACAATAAAAATAGGTGCTTCAAAGTTATTCTTGGACTAGTTCTGAGACACTAGGTGTAATAAATCAGATTTATTAACACCCCCCCCCCCCCCCCCAGCATAGCATGCCGGAATTCAAGGTTCAAACAGATCTCAGTGCTCAAGATATTAGTATCTTCTCAATTAATGACTCTGGCCCCGTTCCTGTTTTACTAATTTTAAACAATAGAGTAGTTGAACAATTATTCCAAAACTGTAGGAATGAGGTCAGAACAAATCCTGGTGCTTTGTGGGGATTGAAGTGAACATGCTAATTTTAATCAGCCTAGCATCTTACATCGTATTTGGTACTATACCTGAACACTTACATGTCTACCAGTGAAAGAATCAGCGACAGGAGAAATAGCCTCAGAATCACACCTAATTATACTTTTATTTATACACTTTTTCTTATATCTGTCATATTCTCATGAATGTTCAGCATCAGTTTTAGTTCCAGAATAAATTGCCGAAGAGCTGTTTATTTAATTTTGGTTATTAAGTAAGCGTGAGCCAAGCAGTTTATAAAGACCTATTTTTACAAAACATTGGAAAGAGATATTTTCTTTTTAACTAACAACTCCTTGATTACTTTGCACCAGAAGTCACAACTGCCTTACAAGAGAACACAGTGGAAATCTATACATGCTGGAGGTCTTTCCCCTGACTAAAACTTTAATCATCTACTTGACATCATGGAACTTTGCAGAGCTTTAATCAATGTCAGCTTCTGCCTTTTTCTTCTTCACATTGTTTGCTTCACATCTGGCTTTAATCTCTGGTTAAACAAATCAAAATTTATGGAGTTTACCACACAAACTGAGAAGTTTCTTCTCTTATCTCCTTGTCCACATAAGAAGTATTTGCTCATAGAGTCGGGGCTCCTCTATTCGCTATGCCTTCTAAACAAAGACAGACATAAATCCCAAGGCAAAAAAAAAAAAAAATCCATGTAATAGGTAGTCCTGAATATCTTGTGGGTTTTGCAATTAGAAATTTTAAAAATGTTGGCAAAGATTTTACCATGGAGAGGGCTTTGATAGTTTCCGGGCACTATTCAAGAGGAATAAATGCAGAATACTACAGTTTGACAGGAATAATCAGGATGGAAAACAAGTGGCTGGTGGCATTTCTTCTTAAAACAGTCCATGAGATATACTGAATCACAAGTATCCTGATGAGTTTTGTGGGTTTTGATTACAGATGTATATGAAAGGTGTCCATCCCCTCCTTAACTGGGAAATGTTGAAATACAGATCATAAAAGTGACCCTCATGCAGAACTTACTTGGGATTTATGATAGGTCCTCCCATTTCCCGATAAGCTGGTGTCTCCTCAGCTCTACTCTGGGTACCGTTTTCTCTGAAGCCCTGAGAGCATGGTTATGTCGTTTCTTCAGTTCAGTATGAATCTCCAATGCTCCACAAAGGGGCGGCCCTACCCACCTTTGCACCCTTGCATATTCTTGCTTCCCTTTAGGAGCATCAACTCTTTTTTGTTTCCTTGATAGTTTTCAGACAGATAACATCCTTTGGCCTGATTCAGAAGGTTGCTATGTGCACACTAGAGGTACAACAGAGAAAGAGCAGGAAAAAGGTAGTGAATTACTGGAGAGGAGAGGAAAAGGCAAGACCAATCTTTTCTCACAGCAGTGTGGATATCTACTTGGTTAAAGTAATCACAGAGCAAAGGTCCAGGACACTTCTTATGCAGTGTAGGGAGTTTAGAACAAAGGCTAACCTAGCATTCTGGATTAACGAGGCCAGATATTTACTGACTGGTCAAGCTGAGGCAAAAGGTCCTTTCCTAGTTCTCTCCTTCACATGTCATGAGTGCTAAGTAACATTGCCAGAATGCACTGGTTTGAGCACTTACCTGCCTTGTTATCTCGTCACCTTTCCTAAACATTTTTTTAATGTCCAGCTTTAATGCTACTTGTTCAAAACAATTTTTGTATATTTCAAACATGGAACAATATAAAAAAATAAGGTTTTGTTTAAAAAAAAGTAGTCACTAAGTGTTAAGGGTCGAGGGACCGAGGTAATAATAATTTTAATAACTCCTCGAATTACCTTAACGAAATCCTTCTGTCCTAAACAGAGACAGAAAGGGTTTTAAAAAAAAAGGGAAGGAAGAAATTCACACCTCGGTCTACATTCGGAAAAAAATGAAACAAACTTTTAATAAACAATAGATTCATACATAACTATACCCTATTATATATATATGTATATAGTTACAAACCAAAAGGGAAAGGGAGAGAGAAAAAACCCTGAAGTAGTGAGTAGTGAATGTTTACACAAACAGTTCTTTTCCAAGGCCGGAGCTCTGGGCAGGCAGCCCAGTGACGAGATACGAGTGAAAACACTTTGGTTCGCTCCGCTGTCCCAGCGAGGAGCAGAGAGGTCCTTTCGCCGCGGCAGGGAGGGGAAAAACCCACACGCCCTGCAGATTATCCCGCAGGAGAGCTC
>NW_010404188.1:3328-4759 GCF_000710305.1 Buceros rhinoceros silvestris | reverse complement strand
TAGTCAGCCAGCCCCTCTGGCTTCCAGCCTAGCGCGGCAGCCGGCAGTCTGGGTGCAGCTTGCTCAGGTCTAGTCAGCGGCAGAGCAGATTCGAGGGAGGCCTCCTTCCTTCCTGAGAGTCCGGAAGCCGAGAGAGAGAGAGAGCGACCTCTCCCAAGCTGCTGCGTTTTTAAAGCCTTGACACATAACACTGCACCTGACCCCCTTAACCAATTAAATGTGGAATCACCACACTTGCATGGAATAACTCCATTCGTTCATTAACCAAAACAAGGGAGTTTCAGCTCAAACCAGGAAGTTTAGCTCAAACCGGGACACTAAGGAAAAAAAAATTAAAATTTCTGACTGAAAACAAATAGGCCAGATTTAACTGTTTTCCAGCAAAATGGATTCACTTTCAGTGAATGCAAACAAAAAAGATCCCTCCAATGATCTATCGTTCTTACCATGCTTTCCAGGGATTATTTTGCTCCAGACTAGCTGTGACAGAGTTTGTGAGCCAGAGTCTCTGGTCCAGTCAAGCCGGTACTAGGTACTAGCCTAAGAGGTAGAGCTAAAGTATGTTTGAATTTGACATTCAGAGTCCCCAGGTGCTGCAGCTGCTCAGGATACAGGCCAGCCCCTGGACTGAAGAACAGCTGGCCACTCTAACTGATGCCTGCTTTCCCACAGTCCAGAAATCCAAACGTTTAATCTATCCTGGAAAAAAAGTGTGTTTTTTCAGAAGATATCTGTGATAAGCAATGGATTCTCCTGCAGCACAACTGGAATAGAATTCTCCATGCACAAAGCTGCATCTATTTTTGGAATAGCGTAACTGGAGCCACTTGAGTGATCTCACTGGCTCGTAATTTCTTTGAAATAGTTATCACATACATGAAAATACACTGCTCTACCTCACGACAGAAATCATCTTTGTTTTCTTTTTAGTAAGTTATGGTATTTTTCTTGATGTTTAAACATCAGTATGTTGACTTCAGTGGCATTATAGATCGATTCTTTTTGTACCTACGTACCCATGTAGTTTTCCAGGAACGCAACACCGCAGAAGTTAATTATACATCTACAACATTTAGAGGTGGACCCACAGGTCCACATATGCAAGACAGAAGTTTCCCAAACTTAAATTAGTGGCATTTAAGTAAGAAACCCACACAACCCTATCAAGCATAAATGCTGATTGCTGGAGCGCGCCAGCATTTCACAACAGATACAAATGTGGGAGATTTGACATTTTTGCACTCATTCTCCTGCAGGCACAGCTGAGGAATGTTCAGACAGTCTAAACCACAGCCATATTAGAATAGCATTAGGTACGCAGCTTGAGTGCAGAAGCAGTTTTGTAAGTTATACTCCAGACGATGGAGGCTTAGACACATAACTCACTGGACTGGTGCATTCTTGTGCATTGTCCATTCATTTAGTATTGTA
>NW_010404188.1:281-3146 GCF_000710305.1 Buceros rhinoceros silvestris | reverse complement strand
CCTGCTGAAATGCAACTATTTTTCAAAAATACTGTTTTATCACCCAAAGTTACGTGCAAGCAGAATTTTCAGGCCAGGAAAGAAGGGTAGCAAGATGAATGTTTGTTTCTGGAATTAAGGCTGGGGTGAATTCTAATTGGTTGCACACCCCTCCTGCCTCCCTTTACATGTCTCTATTATTCAGTCCCCTAAATCTGAGCACAACTTTTCAAACACTAGTTTGTCTATGTCATAAATTAATTACCTCTAGACATTGCAAGAGGTGTGATTCAAATTGCATATGGTTTAAATATCTCCCTAGAAGACAGCTGGTTGTGGTAGAGCATGTGTTAGGTAGGAGTCATACAGGGGAAGCTCCTCTTGAGTCATGCAGCACTGTCAGGGACAACTGTAATGACCCCTACCTTAGAAGTTTGTTAATCTGGGGTCGTATTCATTTCCCCTGCAATTCCAGCAGCAGTACCTGCCTGCAATATTCAGTCTCCTGGGCACCCCCCTTCAGCACAGGAGAAAGGTCACGCATGCTCTGTTCCATTCAAATCCTTTTTTCATCCTGATGCTCCTTTATGCTTAACTTAGAGATGGAAAAGGCAGAGACTGCAGCTCATTTATGCTGGACACAGAAGATAAAGAGACTACTTGAGCATTAGAATGGGTAAATTTAATTAGCAACCAGCATCCAACACAATGCATTCTGAAACACAATTGTATTTTGAACCAGAAACTGCTCAGACTTAGTGCCAAAAAGTACTGTCTCTCACAAACAGAAACCTTGGTCCTTCCATTTATAGCTTTGTATTGTTTAACCCTTGCTGCCTTTGACAAGGGAAGCTCCTTGGCTATAAGTGCAGATTTCTAAAAGAGGACTGGGAGTGGGAGTGGTGGTCTGTCAAGCCACAAGATAATATTGAGCTGCTGAAAAAAATAATGTATTTTTAGGCAAATTGAGACGATCTGCCATTAAAGTACCCCAAAACTGGGACTAAACCTCAAGAAACTCAATGCAATAAACATTAGATAATGTGAAGGAGGTTGGAGTGCTGTAAAGGTCTGACACAATTTTTGTGAAGAGCCTTATTCACTTGGAGAAAAATTAGCCTCAGATCCACATACATCTGGTTTTTGTAGGCAGAACCTTTCAATTTTCCACCACAAAAGAGTCTCTTCACTGCTGTCTTTCACCTAATTCCCACCTATCCCCTCCTTGACTAGACAAGACTAGCAGTCTCCAGAGGAAAATGAGCCATACCATTTGCAGGGATTGCATGATGTGATGCACTGAAGTTACCCCTGGCCTCCTCTTCCCACCTCCATCTTGACAGCGCTTAGAAAGTCAGAGACAAACCTACTGAGTTGCTGGTGCTAAGGTGGCCCAATCATAAAGACCAAAGATATCAGTCAGTCTAAATAGAGAACCCAGAGCCATGTCACTGTCTGCCATCCTATGGTTTGATAATATAAAACATTTTCCAAAAATGCAGTTTCTTAGTGTGGTTGTTGTGCAGTGGATTGGGGGAGGTCAGAGGTAAAAGAATCAAGTTGCAATTCCCCTCTCAACATACCTTGGTGGCAGGCAGCTCTGATAGTCCCTGAAAGGCAGATGATTCTAAATATTTCCTTTTTTTCAACCATACCCTAGTTTGATCGGTTACTATACTGAAAATAATGTAATGTTACTTAGTTGCAATGAACACGGTGGATGTGGATGTACTTAACTGCAATCCAAGAATCCACGAACCTGGAACACTCCCTTACTGGTATTGACATTCCAGTTCAATGTAAGCCTCTTTCTTCCTGTATTAAAAATGTAAGTTGCAATTGTCCCACCAAGACCAAGTTTTGCTCTCACACCTTCAAGAAGTCTGTCAGAAAGCAGTAACAGAGAAGACAGAGTTCAGCTTCCTGTGAGCACACATCTTCGGTGGTAAGTCATGGGTGAAATAACTTCAGGACTCTGGCATTAGCATTAGCAAAGTGGGCATGCCAGACACAGGAAACCAAGAGAAATAAAACAAACCACAGAAGCTTCCAAAATTGTATCATTTTTATAGTTTAGTGAGAAGACTGATGTCCTCACTGTGACTGAGCTCCAGGAACTACATGCTTAAGCCAATATAAATATCTTATTTTTTTAAAATCTCTGAACATTCGTATAGTACTAGACACAAGACAATCCAGTTTAGTTTTGATCAGCTTTTTTGACCATTAACCAATCACTACTTTGCTTAAACACTCCAGATCAGGAGAACAGGTTTTTAATTTTTTTTTATACTGAAAACCTTGCAAAAAACCCCCAAAATATTCAAATTTTTTTATACTTAGCAATCATAATCTCAGAAGCCAGTGTTCCCTATATTTACTCTAGAAACAATTTATAAACCAATACTTATGTTATTAGTTCTAGCTAAAATGTTTTTAAAAATGTCCATTGTAATTACGGTGAACTAAGTTTTGTTACTACCAAGATAAGTAGTTTATTTTAAAGAAACAAATACCAACCAATTGAAACAAACAACCCCCCTAAAAAATACTCTAAGATCTAAGGCCTGTTTATATCCCTTGCTACTGTGGAGGTACTGACACCTTCTGGCAGCAACTGAGGAGGCCAGTCTAGAGCTTCTGATCCACTTCCAGCTGTAAAGAACTGCCTAAAATAAGATTCATTTGGCCTTAAAGTGGTAAACTCTGTTTCCAGAAGCTCTCACACTCAGAGTTAAATAGAGTTCATTAATGAGGAAAGATTATAATCATTTCCGAGAAATCAATGTAATTAAATTAAATTTGTATGAGCTTAGGAAAAAAAACCCCACATTTATTTGCTCCCTTGATGTGTTCTTCTAACATCAGGTAACTAACAGATAAATA
>NW_010404188.1:0-216 GCF_000710305.1 Buceros rhinoceros silvestris | reverse complement strand
AACAAAAAAAAAAAAAAACCAAAAGCCAGTGGATGAAAGACAACCTAAACGTAAAATACTAAAAAGCAAATCCTTAATTTGAGTGCTCATGCTATTACAACTATTGCAATGATTTCACCTTCACTGCAAGTACTTACACTGGATGTTTTCCAAAAGACATTCTGGTGCTCCCTGAGAGACTGCAGTTGAGACAAACTAAACAAAATCCTAAAGTCC
>NW_010404187.1:169968-178664 GCF_000710305.1 Buceros rhinoceros silvestris | reverse complement strand
AATATTGTATTATAATAATATTTTATTTTAATTAATGTACAATTATGGTATTATTACACCCAGTGTAATAATGCATCAATGATTATTCATATATTATTACAATGCACCAATTATAGGCTATTTTTAAATTCAAGAGCAAATGCGGCTACCAGAGTTTGAGGGAGAAGCGGGTGCCTGAGTTATGTCAGAGGGCAGTCACCACCCTTGCGGAAGAGAAAGGAGTAAAAGAAAAGGCAGGTCTTCAGAAGCTCCAAATCCACACCAAGGCCATGGCTCAGAAAGCGATTTAGAGGTCTGACTTTATGTAGCTTTTAGAGAAAACTTTAAGTTCAGGTATCTCATGCTTCAAATAGTAAGATGTGTCGTGTTTTTTTTTTTTTCTTTCGGTGAGAAATTTAATTACATGCCTATACTGAGCAATTTCTGTAAGATTAGCAATTTCAGTTCCACCTGCTCTACAGCCTCTGAATGTGAAGATGATGATTCTCATTTGCAAATAATTTCAGCATTTCTTCCTCTCTGCAAGGCTGGGAAGGATGGATCAAAACAGAACGTGCTTTCAAACAGATGCGTGCAAAACAATCAGCTCGTAAACAAAATGACTCAGACTGCAGTTCTTTAAAAAGTCCTTGTTATCTGCACTCCTTGCTAAATGTTTATTAGAAGCTGATAACCTAGCACTTTAAATGTGAAATCCGAGAGAATCTCAAAACACTTGTAGAATACCCCCCATGCTTTAGTATCAGGATCTGAAAGAAAAGATTTGAAAAACATCCTGCACCATCTCCAACTAAAATAAGACTTTTAATTTTTTTTATCAATTCCTCTGCCTACCAGTTAAATTGCTCGCAAAGTTGTTATTAAATTAAATAAAGAAGGATTGAAATGTCAGAGGAAGAAAAGACTCCATCCGCTATTGTTCCTTCCAGTGCACCAAGCCGGGTTCAGTAACTTCAGCTTTTTCATTTATTTAATCTATCTCAGATTGGCATCTGCTCGAGTCGTAGCAGCTTACCCCTGCCAACAGGCAAGCTCTGCCGAATTCACTGCAGTCAAATGCAGGCATGCTTCACGTAGCCTTAATTTGTTGTGAGATCCCATCTTTTATCTATGGAAACCTGCTCTCTCAGCAGGATGAACTTCTCTGTGAGAAAGTAAATTGGTTGTAACGTGGCGTGGGTCCCAGCATGCAACATCTATTACAGCTCTCCCTTCTGATGCCTCCCAGAAACGGGTGGAAGAAAGAGTTAAATCAGCCTTTAGCATCTTGCATAATTATTCCTGGCCAATTGTCTCCAACTGGAAACTCACAATTTGTTACCACTTAGTTGGTTTCGGTGAATGAAGAGGATTCGTTGCTTTTTGCCAGCGTTCAGATCTTTTGTTCACAGTTTCGAGAAAATTGCAATCTCTTTTCTTGCTACTGTTCCAGCTTTAGCCATGCTTGGTTAAGTCGACGCTCAGGTTTCTCTGGGTTCACACGCGCTAAGCTGGTAGCGTGCGGGGATTTTTTTTCATTTTACTGGTTTTTCTGAAATGTTTCATTTCCCAAGCAGACACTAGCAGAGCGTTTATTTTTATCATCTTATTATCATTGTGGTGACTCCATATTCTAACAGTTCCCTGTCTTTATGGGGCGACAGCTTCTCTGAATCATTTGTTAGTGCTTTCTGAGCTTCACAAGAGACTAAATAAACAAAAAATAAACCACTGGTGTAGGTACAGGGTAGTAAGATCGATGTGACAACATCATCTGCGCATGTGTTTGTAGGTCAGTTAACTCCTGTGAATGGTGTCAGTAGCTCCTACGGGATAAGCACAGCTTGTGTCTTCACAGAAAAGACCCCAGAAAATGTAGTAACTGAAGGGTTATTTTTTAACAAAAAGTGAATGAATTGTAACGCGCTGATTCTGACTAACCAACTGTGACAGATGGTAATTCTTCTCTTTAAGCGTAGCTTAGAGAAATTATGTTCAAGGTGATTTAAGAACTCTTTAAGAATTGTTGAAGCCAACTTTAAGAAAAAACAAAGAAGCAGAGCAGAACACCTTGAAGTTTGCTTTGTTTGCTCTTGCAGAGGCATCTCTGGAGACGGGGAGCCGGCATCGTTCCCAGGCGGTCACAGGGACCTTTCCACTCAAGTGCAGTTTCCAGGGCCTTTATAGTGTGCCGTAGCACCAGCCTGGGAAACTTGTCTAGTCATGCAACCCTCCTTTAACCTGAAGAATAGTAATTTATGATTATCTCAGGAAATCATGCTACTCGAGATAGATGTTTTGGGGCCAGGGCAGTGAATTATTACATGTTTTCTAGGAGATTGGTTAGCTGAGTTCTGCAAAACTTGTGCCGTATGTCTTTTGAAAGCCTATTTGTGGAGCTGAGATCAATACGGGAGGGCCAAGACCTTCCCATTGTAATTCTTAAAACATTGATTTGTATTCGAGATTTAAAGGGATCTCAATTTACCGAGGCAAAACCAGCTGTGTTCATCTGGTTTCAGACTAACAGTCTATGAATAGCGATAGATTCTTCTTCAGCAGATTGAATCATCATGAAATATAAATACGTTATCTCAAAACTGGACTCAGTGTCACTCGGAAGATATCTGAATCTTACTGTGCAGCCCAAAAAGATTACTTAAAATGGGGTGAAACCTCAGACCCAGCATTTCTTTTTATGACAGGTATGTGCCTGCATGATTTAAGCTCAAAATCAAATCAAACCTTTAGGGTATTTTCGCTAATTCTGTTTTTAGAAATAGCACCCAAAGACAAATAATTCATAATTCTAATTTTTAAAATCACAAGGAAAGCAACGCCTAAGACGTGTGGGAGTTATCTGAACCTAATGGGTAAGACAGAATTTCACCGATTGTCCCTAACAGAGCCCCTACAAGATTGTACCTGGGCAGGAGCAGTGCTTGTGGCAAGGCTGAGCCTTCGAACCAAACCTTGGACGAGGGGATGCATCCCTGTGTGCAGCGGGAAGAATTTGATTTCCTGCCTGTGCTGCTACACTAAAGGGTGTCCTTTAGTTGATACGCACATGAAGGAGAAAGCGAGTCAACTGGGATGGTGCGGTGTTCAAAGTTCTAAAGGTTTCCCAGCTCTCCAGCAGGCTCTTCAGCTACTGCTCCTCACCCAGCTGAGCTGTTCCAGTACCAGCAGAAATCCCTTCGTTCACAAAACACAGCGCTTCCGCTGTGTCGCGTTATCTGGGTGCCAGTAATCAATATGATCTCAAAGCTGGTTTTGTCAGCTGGGCAGTAACTGAGATGGAAATATTTATGCCTATACCTTTATATTTCACCCTGCACCAGTGTAGCTGAATATACCAGACACTGTTTTCACTTACGTTTTAGTTCGATTCTGGCACTGATTCCATTAATTATTAGAAAATAAGGCACTGTTATCCATGTTACCCATGGCAGACTGTTACAGGAGACTTTTTGGCCTCCCTACTAGCTATGGAGTTTGAAGCACAACTTGCTTTGCTTATTCATGTTTGACATGTTCATTTTGCCTCTTCTGGTTGGATGAGTTTATTCCCCTGAAGAAGTTTCTAGGGTGCGTGTTTGCAGGTACTAGTTGAAAATATCAATTTCCTGTAGGTATTCTCTAACATGCAGGTATACTGCCAGTTTAAACAATTCTGTCACTAAAGGCAGCCTTACAGGGAAAGAAGGAGGTCTCTTTGATGTCTGATAGTAACTTTTATTTTCTCTAAGACTTGTGCACATGCTATCTCTCTGAGTAATCCCAAACTGCCTTTTTTTTTGGACATACGTACCCAGGGACTAGACATGAGAGCTGTGATCCTTCTGATTCCGCATTCATAAAAAAGATTGAAGAGCTTGAACAAATTCAAGTGACTTGATTAAACATGTGAAGAAATATTCCCAGGGCGTCGGCAGGTGTTATTTAATGCTGCTGTTTGTCAGCAGCAATGCTTTGTGGTTTGGATAGTCCCTGGTAGCCAGGAATCTAAGTTTCTGGCAGATATTGATTCAGCTTCACTGTGTCTCAGGATGGAAGGTAAATAATATTGTGCTTAATATGAAAATGGGCAAGTAGAGTCTTAGCACGTGTAGCTGTTGAGTCCAGAGCTCTGTAAAGCTAAAGTGTGGTATGAGCTGGAAAACAAGCGCCGAACCACTGGTGCATCTTCTTCCCGCTGTGCCCATCTGAGTGGGTTTGCAGCACCTCCTGCTCTGCAGGTGCTGATGGAGATGGGACACGCACCCGCCAGCACACATCCTTATCCTTGTCCTCTGGGTGCCAGCATCACCCATCCTCTAGCTTCTCATTCCTCTAGCTTCTATGTTCTTCCTTCACCTATCTGCAGGGGCTACCCTGCAGCAGCAAGCGTCGTCCTGGAGTCGGGAGCATCCTCTCTTTGTCCGGCCACGGGCAATCGATGTGCTCTCTCAGACTTGAAGAAACATGCTGGGACTGACTGCGTGCTTCAGGGTGGCATCCTGTAACCTAGTAACGGCAAAGCCGGCTGCCTTTCATTATTTTTAATGCTTGCAGAATGATTTATTAATATGTATTTTATATACATTCTAACATCTTGTGCGCGTCACAGAAGAGTATTACAACTGTTATCAGGCAAATCAAACAGCCAGCGCTGAGCGCGTTTAAAGCAGTACGGCGCAATGTAACGGTCGCATTAATGGCAAGTGATAGCATTTGTAATCTGAGATTTAAACACAGGATGATTTCCCCCAAACCGTTGTATTCTTCATTTTGAGGTTTTGGGGAAGGAATTACAGACTTAACATTTGGTCATTATTCTCCTATCATGGGCTCTCATTACTTCACGAGGATTAGCGATGCAGCGATCATCTGTCTGTATTCACGTGTGCCAGTTCACCGTTATTGGTGTTTACTCTGATTACCCTGCTAGAGAAAGTACTTTATCACAAAATGGTCTTAAGTGGGAAGACTTTGTGATAAAACCCAGTAGTGCTAATGCGATGAGATGTGTGGTGTTAATGGGTTCAATAATCAATATTTAATAAGAGCAATGGAAACAGCTCTTCTTCATGAAGGGTATTTAGTGATTGTATTTGATTTTGATAATTGTCTGCTAAGTGTGGTGGGTTATTTGTTTTCTCTTCTGCACTGAATTCCATTTCCAGGGGAGTGAAAAATGCCCAAACCTCAAATCTTGATGAATAGTTCTTCAAATTAATTCAACAGTCTCCGAGCTGCTGTTAGCTCTGATAGGCTTAAACAGTTCTTCAAAACCCTTTTATTCCATTTTTAGCACATTTTAATTTTCTGTAGAGAAAAGACACTTGAAGTCGTGTTCCCCACCTTTCGAATGGCATTTATTGGTGGTGAATGACTGAAGGAGGTGGCTGTATAACAAAGTTCAGCTTTATTTGTCTTCTACCTGCAAAGCGAGTGCTAAGTGCTACTGCGAGACGGGCAAGTTCATTCTCTCTAGCAAGGTTACTCTTCTTGATGAGCATTAAAAGATAGCTTTAAGCCATTCACAATTATGACCTTGACTAGGAAAATGTAAGTTAATAAGGCTTCAACAAATTATGGTCTTTTTGGTCGATTTGCCTAGTGAACTGTTAATTGTAAAACTGAAAGACATTATGTTCGGCTTTCTCTATCACATCTTTTGTGTTTTAACAGTGACACTTCATTGAGTGCAATTAACAAAGCCTAGGAGATTTATTAACACGCTTCTTCATGGCCAATGATCCATTCCACTTAAGACATAACACTGTAAAATGCACATTATCTCCTTTTGGCACTTACAATAATGCTTCATGAACTAGGAAGGCATATGTTAAAGCAGATAAAATAGCATTATTAGCTGACAAATCTTACAATTTATTAGACAGTTAATTTATCAGCTTAAAAGACACTTAAAACAGCTGTGCATTTAATGTCTTTTTAATGTATCCAGTAAAACTTGCATAATTGCCTGTAGTGCAATTTATTTTTAGCTATGTTGCAAAATGTCTGCATTTACTGTTTACATCTTCTTTAATTTTTCCTGCAAGGCTCATCACATCTAGGCACAAACCCCAACAATGAGGGCAGATAATCAGATAAAAAGGCTTCTAGTACAAATGGCTGCCCATGAATGAACTATTCAAAGGTACATGCTGAGCTGGACCAAAGAGTTCTTGCATTTTATCTTCACCCCAAGGGCAAGAGGGAGAAAAAAAAAAAAACCCAAAAACCAGGGGTGCCCGGTAGGCAGCGCGGTCATGGGCTGCCGAGCACGGCACATCAGAGACCGGCAGTGTCTGCCTTCACCGGCATTAGCATGTGGAGCCCATTCGGAGCCACATGTCTGGGGTGTAAACTAACAAGGCTCCGAGCCTGCCGTAGCAGAGGTGTTCCAGTTCATAATTAAGGTAACTGCTCCCCGCAGATCAATCGTAGCAGCCCAGAGTACGATCTGTGAAGAAAGTCTGGGAGAGGATACACGTTTAATGACTCCGGTGCATAAATGGGCTGTGTTTGTTTATTGCTCTCTAATTTAATGGAACCCTTTGTTAAATCTTTCTGGCTCTTTTTTTTTCTTTTTAACATCCTGCGAGTAACGATTTCTGTGGGAACAAAGGGGGTTGCTTATTAAAATAAGAAGTCAAACATTGCCGCTTCCATTAATTAAATGTCAGATTAGCTTAATCTTTTTATAAATATTGGATATAATCTATTTACAGAGTGAAATCGGATCTGCAGGTGCTGGCATGTGCAGTGGAAACGTGGTTGTTGCTTTGCAGACGCGGGGTGGGAGCTGAGGTGGGTCAGAACTGTGTCTGCAGCAGGAAGGGTCGGGGGGGACTACAGGGATACCGGTAACTTTTCTGCAGTACTAGGTGACTCCTCTGAAAGGGAAAAAAGCTCTTTGGGGAGTTTCCAGGTTCAGGAGTGTGAGAGTAGCCAGATCTCCAAATGCTCAGAGACTGAAAATCTGTGGAATCCGTCGGCGTGGGCAATGCACCAAGAAAAAATGTAAATAAAAGGAACAAAACACCATTTTGGGAAAAGGGTAGGTTTTTCATCATGCAGGGTACTCTTAACGACACACAAATCAGAGACTCCAAGGCTAAATCCTCCTAAAAACCCCCTTCATCATGGCAGGATGCCTTTTGTCTTTCCTTTGAAATGTAGCTCTCCATTCCCCAATTCCATTCTCCATTCTCCAATTACCCCATTCGAGACCAGTTTCCAGAGTGCTGAATATCTACGGTGGCAGCATCACCATCCTGTTCAGCCTGTAAATTACCACCCCAAACTTCTCCCCCAGATGACTTACATTAGTAGTCTGGCAATATGATAAATTGTCCAAATGAGTGGATGTGAGAAAAATGGATGAATCATTGAAGTCAAGTATAACTGAGGCATAGGGATACCTATATTCATTGTAAGAGAATTTTATGTATTACATTTAATTAAACCTAAACATGTAAGAGTGCATTATTCATGCAGAGATAGTCATCTAATGAGAGCCGCTTCACAGTTTGATTAGTGCAGCATTGTTGACTATTTTATTGCTGTACAGTAAATTGTTGGAGAGTTGTCTTTGTCCCAATTACAGCTGAATTCTGATGATGTCGGGTTTCTGCTGAGGAGTAACCTAGTTGTCAGCTGGTAGTTTTTAAGTTACAAATCTTTTTATGAGGTATTTTAAAGGCCACCACTGCAGAAGCAAGTTCTCCCTCACCTCTGCTTTCTAGCAGGACATCATCATCCAGTTCATGTTCTCTCGATTTGCCATGAAGAATTTAATTTCAATTTATTTAAAGGTAAAATAAATTGGGCAGGCTACTACCGGAAATATCTGTTCTTATCTAGCTTAGCACCAAAGTGTGGCAATGCTGTAGCCAAAGAATAGCTTCAGATTTAAAGCAGTATTTTCTCATGAAGAATAAAATCTAACCTTCGAAATCTTGTTTAGGCATAATCCATCTTGGTACGGTCAATTATTTCACAGGCTAGTGAAGTTACCTCATTTTGTGAGCAGCTTAAATAAGCTCATCTGCAACCACAAACACTCGAGAACCTTTGCATATTCTGTGTTAGAAAGCTTTCGGACGTGGGAAGAGGAGGATTCACTGCAAAATGGTGGGTTGAAAGTGCAGTTTTGCTCCTCTGGAATGTTTTCTGTTCTTTAAAAAACAATAATCTTATTAGAAGTGGCAACACCAGGATTAATTTTTTGCCAAAACATTGAGAGCCCTTTTCTCCACACCTGGTGGGCCCTTAGGAAGATGGTCTATAAATAAATCTGGCTGCGGTGTCTGACTCCCCAGGTCCCCAACACAGGGCATATGGCCTGACTTGTGACTTCTCTTCAATGGCTTATTTCTATCTCAGAAACTATGAATGTGTGTGGAAAAAGTATGTGTTGGCTCAAACTGAGCCCAGTGCAACCCCTGTAATTTCAAGGTAAAAAATCCACATAATTTGTAGAAAGCTCATCTTGGTACAAGAGAGAAGAATAACTTGACACTTGGTTCTGACCAGTTGGGCAACTGAAGGAGGTGAGAGGCTGGGGGCAAAGAGCCTTCCCCCTCTTCTGTAATTCCACCAGATTACTCTTTCCTGTCTTTCCGGCTTGGGACCATGGCAAGTCTAAACAACTAAAACTTCAGTTCCTTTTGACATGGGTCCGTTCACTGCTGTAAGCGAATTACTTAGGCCTTGTGTCAGAGCCT
>NW_010404187.1:128084-169866 GCF_000710305.1 Buceros rhinoceros silvestris | reverse complement strand
AGTTGGTTTCACTGTCTTCTAAGAACATTTCATTTGAGATAACTTCTAAGAAAAAAAATTGTTTAATTTCAAGGCAATTATGCCACACCTCCCTGTCTCATTAGGTGGGATTTGTCTTCCCTCGTGTGTGAAATACCGCTCCCCAACGTTGTTCTCTGAGCAGTAATCTTGATAAAAGTCTATTTTTAAAAACCCACATTTGAGTAGACGTTGCCAGTTTTATAAGAAACGTGTTTGGTGGTGTGGGGAACCATCTGAGGGAAGCAGGAGAGTGTGTGAATCCCCGTCGGTGCTGGAGTCTTTCGGGGAAAGGATTGCTGGGAAGTGGTGATGCTCTGAGCCCACCGCGTGGGATTCTCCAAAGTGTTAGTTACTATATGGCTCTGCTTGCACTAAAGACCCGAGGACAGAAAAAGCAGCAGCTCTTCCCATGGGTTTTACAGGGAGCAATTAGAAAACAGTATCTAGCGAGCTTCCCTTACAAAAAATCTCTTAAAGCTTGTTACACAGAAGGGTGTATATTGTGTTCCATCCTCTAAAATAGGAAACAGACTTCTGTCCATTTTTTCTCCTCATTTGTGAATGTCTGCCCTCACAGAAGATAAACCTGTAGTTAAAACTAGGTTTGGATCATGTTGTTTTTCCCCTTGAGCATCAGGAGCCAGATGTTTTCAGCAAAAAGGAAATTAATGGCCTAAATAATGAATATATTGAAGTGCTGTAGCCACAGTCCATCTGCTGCTTTTAGGTGCTGCTATTAATGGATCGGGATCAGGCCCCCTTAATTTTTGGAGTATATTTGTTAAATGTTTTGTAAATGTGAATACAAGGCAGATTAGCTTACCCCATGGGTAGCTGTTAGCATCCATCTTGAGCAGGAGCAAGGAATGACCTAGAGAGGGTTGCACCCACTGGGAATAGCTGGAGGAGCCGTTTGGAGCCCAGCCCTCCACAGCAGCTCCTTGGTGTCCCAGCCCATCCCTTTAGCCCTACAGCCAAGGGGACATCTCTGGGAGGACCCTCACCAGACCATGCCTGCCAGCCTGTGTCCCAGCAATGCCCACCCAGGGAAGGCTGTGAGCCCTCAAACTTTATTTTGAAGATCGTTGGTTTTGTAACGAGCCAACAGCAAGCTGTAATTACAATTTCAGAGCATCCTGACAATAATATATAAATAAAAAAGCTGTGTGGGCAGAGACTCAGGGATGGAGGGAGAGGCACTACAATAGAAAATCATCACAAAGGCTAAATTTGCTTTCCTGAAAGCTTATTTTTAGAAGTTATTGTAATACCTGGAAATTCCCACAGAAAGGAAGGACCTTTCCAAAGCTCAAAGCTGGTGATCCCTCAACAATTAATAGTCTTTCCAGCTTGTCTTGTATTCTGACAGCTAGGGTGCTTTGCTGTGAAGTCTGGTTCTTTCAGACGTACTCCATCCATGACTTGATTCAATCACTGTGATTTCTAATCCAGTGAAAAATTGTGCTTTAAACCTTGGAATTCACCTCTTTACAGTTCCTCTTCTGTCCTTTTTATAGCGTGCCCGAATCCCTGCCACTGAAATAGCCGGTCTAGTAGGGTTCTACCTCATCCTTTCAGAATCGCCCACCTGCAGAATTCCTTTGCTGCTTCTGCACAGTTAATTCCTTCATATAAGGTTCATAATGAAGGTCTTTCTCATTTCATCCCTTCATGCTAGTTCATTGATGGCCTCAGTTTTACCATGGTAAACCATATCAAACCGTGGGAAAAAATGCTGGAGTGAAGGATGAGGTTTGGACCAAGAAAAATATCTGTATGAGATAATATCTCCTAAGAAAAATACTCATTTGAAAATGCAGTCTCTGCAGCAAAGTATTTTTATCAGCTGGGGGGGGTGCTGGTGGTGGTGGTGGTGTGTGTTTTGTATACATTATTTAATCTGCACATACTAAGTTGCAAAGATACTTGTATTTAGAAAGATAAAGTTTGCAGCCTGTCCTCTGTGGGCTCGGGATTGATGTCAATGTGCGCACAGTATACCGGGAACTCGGGGCCATTTCATTATGGCTATCCCCGCTTTCTTTGAGACAGTAAGGAAGATTGTTTGGGGAGGTAAAAAAACTATTTTTTTTACAATTAAAAACACTTCCGATGCAGCTATTTGCATCTGATGACCGAAGATTTGCATTTTTCATTCTTTTTCAGCATGTGCAGATGATATAGGCAAAACCAGCCTGTTACATAGTATTGTGTCATTAATTTTCCCATCATGGTGATATATCACATCAAACTTGATGTCAGTGGCTCACAAAATCTTGGACTATCTGGCCCCATACTCCTAGTGTCCTAAATATCTACATAATGAGTTCAAAGCCCTTCCAAGTTGGGGTTCTGCAACTAAGCAGAGGTCAGACAAGTCAGAAATTCAACTTTCTGCCATTCTGCACAAACCTGGAAATGGGCTTTTACTTGCTGGAAGTGTGCGAGATCGTCACACAGATGCGATATTAAAAGAACAACAGAATCAAGGATCAAAATGATTTTTTTGTTCCTTTTAATCCTATGAGCTGAAAACTGTACTTTACAGAGGTCAGCAAAAATAAATACTTCTGGTGGGCTGAGAGAAGAGGTCTGTGAAACGCACACAGGTACAGAAGCAAATGGAGAATTTTGATGGCTATAGTGTTTATTTATATTTTGAAAACACAGGGGGGTCTGCCTGGGTAAGGAACTGGGTGCTCTGGAGAGTGGGAAAAGACGTGCAGTAATTCTTCAAAGTTTTGGAGGTTTGGAAGTCACAGGAAGGGAAGAGGTCTGCCTCCTACCGAGAGAAAATATTTTCTTGCACCAGGTCAGTGATCTTCAAATGAAAAAACAAAACAAAAAAATCTTTAAGTACGTTTAGAGATATTAGAGTGCAATATCTCCTAAAAAATAATTTCAGAGAATTGGTCCACACTGTCCATTTATGCAGCCATGGGTGTGGTGATGCTGCTGGAGGAGCCCGTTTGGGCGGCTGAACACGCCTGCAGTCGCGGAAGTGTTCATCGACAGACTCGTAACTGGGAATGGCTCCACAATCTGCAGAACACAGACGTGAAAGCAAGGTGGTACAATGACATAAGCAGTGGCATGTTATAAACAGTGGGAATTTCAGCTGGATAATTTCAGCTCTCGTTCCTGGTCTTGTCCCTTTCGCCTGACCCCAGTTTTGTTCGATTGGTACTAGTCTGTCAGCCTGGATTTTCAGTCCATTTAATCATCTGCCTCTACTTCTCTCCCTGTTTGTTTCTATCTCCACGCTACAAAGACTGCTTCTAACGTGTTATTGAATAAGGCAGCGCTCTGCATGCTGCAGAGCACTTTCCCTTAGTGGTGATAAAATGGTGATAAAAACGAAAAGTGACACTTCAAACGCAAGCCTGCGTTTGAGCTTCAGTGTATATTGCTTTTTCTCTCCCAAACACAACTCTCTCTTTTTTCCTCTCAACAACTGATCGTTTTGAAAGTGAATAAGGATGCACATATGGTACAGCAGGTCTTCCCAATATCTAATGGTGTGATCTGCAAAAATGACGTGACCCATCAACATACCCAAGCCTACGGTACAGCAGAAGCTACCAGTATTTTCTCTGCTGGAGAGGTTTCCATCACTGCTGTTTCTGCGGGTTGGACTCAGCAGGATCTGCAGATGCTTTGTGGGGATGCAGAGCAATGCTAAACTTGTTTGGACTTCTTTATTGGGTTTGCAGCAGCTTTGCATCTCCAAAAGAGCTTGGTTTCAGGTGCATCTGCCCCCCTCCCACCACCTCTCTGATGGCCTAAACCAGAATAAGAGTTGCTATATTAATTATGCTCTCCTTTTAATTAATTAAAGAGACTCAGGACATGGATGTGCTGAAGTCTGGCTGTGGGGACAGTTGGGAGAAAAAATACAGGCTGAGAGAAAGCTCCCTTGAGAGGCTCCGCGGAGCTGCCCCGCTGTACTACCACTGTCATCAGCAGAGTGCCTGTGGGCTTCTCATGCTGACCTGGCTCTCTTGGCTGTACAGAGCTTCTCCAAAGCCTGATTTTAACCTCGCTCGTCTTTCCTCTCCTTCTCTCTACATACTGGTTTGTCTAATAGTTTGTATTCAAAAGAAAACACTTATTTGCTCCCCATTCTCTCTTCTCCGCTCCTAAAGCCAGGGATCTTCGTAAAGCGGTGCTGGGATGGAAGAAGCACTGTCCCCTGTAATTTATTTTGAAGCCGTTCCTCTTACTCATTTCTATTGGTGTTTGAGACATTTTTCCAAGGTGCCTCTACTGAAGCCTGGGGGCAGGGCAGGCTCTTGGTGCTGCTGCAGGCTTGGCAGCATCCATTTTCAACCCCTGATCTTTAGGGATGCTGTGCAGGAATGGGAGCTCTGAAGAGGACCGAAAAATGATGAAAGATTCAGAAACAGCAGGTCAGGGAAAGGGCTGAACGAGCTGGGTTTGTCCAGCAGAAAAGTCAATACCTGTTTCTCTCTGGACAAGAGAAAACGAGCTGCCTTTGCAGCAGAGATGTCTGGATAAAAAGGCTGGTTAAACATTAGGACAGCCCTGCTAGGGAAATTAGGGATCCTCTTTTTGGTGAGATTTTTGTGATCAGGCTTTTCAAAATCCTGCTGGGAATAACGTGGGAGAATTCCATCCTGCTTGGTGGGCAGGGAAGTTAACTCGAGTTTCTTACCACTTTTCTCTGCTTCTAATGGCTGAGTAAACACAGGAACAGAAAAATAGTGCCTTTTTCTACACAGGGCTGTGCAAAAAAATACCTATGATATGGTTAATATTTTATCACTGCTCTGAACTATAAAAAAATTGGTATTGCTTCCAAAGTTGTGGCCGAAAAGATGGATAATTCATAAGAAAAATGTGGGGACCATCCTATCTCCTGTTTTTAAAACCTGGCACATTGAAATTACGAGACAGGGACAAAAGGTGCCTATTTTTATTTAGGGGAGGGGTAAAGTTGGTGAGGACATGTACCGTTGTAACAATAACCTTGCAGAAAACTTCTATAGCTCATAGAAAACCCCAAAGATTTTGTTCTTGTGCTCTGGGCACTCAACACAATGGCAGCCCACGGCGAGTAAAAATGCAAATAATTCTTCAGTGTGCTAAATGCCATTGGGTAAGTGTGGTGGTCAGTATTGAGCTATCTATCTGGAGATCTTGTAATAAATGCCCCGATGTTCTTTAAAAACTTCACACTGAGAGTGCTGTGGTTGCCGTGGTTTATTGCAGTTGGCTCCTGTTTGCACTGGACCTCTCCGCACGTGTCCCTTCCTCAGCCCACCGCTATAGCAGCCCCACTGCTCACCCCACTGTATCTGCCTGAATATCCCAGTAACTTGAGATGAGAAATGAAAGAGCAATTTTTTTTTTAAGGTTTTTTTCGTTCTGTCATAACCTTAATGCAGATTTTAAACCGGATTTTGCATTTCATGATTTGTTCTTCCCCC
The DNA here is from genome assembly GCF_000710305.1 of Buceros rhinoceros silvestris. Lineage (NCBI taxonomy): Eukaryota > Metazoa > Chordata > Aves > Bucerotiformes > Bucerotidae > Buceros > Buceros rhinoceros. The sequence continues at coordinate 164,395 of NW_010404187.1, read as the reverse complement.
ACACACACGCGCGCACATACTCCCACTCCCCCTCAATGAGGTAATTGCATGACAACTAGATTAATATCTTTTACATACTTATTAAACTCAATAAGTGGTCCTGCGCAAACAATTGATATTTAATTACCGTATTATCATCCTACTAAATTTTAATTACTATTCATTTAAAATACCTCATATGTTATCATTCATGTTAATGCGGATTTGTTTCTCTGTAAACGTTTCTCTGCAAATCCTAACTTTAAGTTGAACTAAGCTGCAAAGTAATTTGGATTTCTGAAGGTAGTAGGATGTTTAATGCAGGTCTGAGGCATTGCAGCGCTCTACAGAAAGGGAAAAGATGACCACCAGCCGGCGTCAATCTTATTAAAGAGCATATGCTTTTGAACCAGAAATCAGGAGAGGTTGGGTGACTTACCTTTCCAATCACCTTGCAGTGTCATTTCAGCTTAAAAGACCTTAACCCGGGAGAAATTAATATTGAGCAGCTGACAAGCTGATTGTTAAGAACTCGAACAGTTCCAAACTTGGCGAGAAACATGAATAAAAGACTAAAATCACAGTCTTATGGTAAACTTGCCTCTTCCACTGATCATTGTTTTTACCTCTGACAAGTATCAATTGTGTAGATCTCATCCGTGAGTCACTTAATTACTCCTCAGAGAAAGGAAAAATACATGATAATTTTTGTAGTGAAAAAACAACCACCGCTGATGGGTAAAATCATCGCACCTTGTCAGCCCCTGCAGCGGGAGGCGGGGAGCGGGGCTCTCGTGATCAGAGTCGGTTGGATCCCTCCGGTTTTGCAGTTTATTGATTGAGGCTATTTAAAATGAAAAGGGATTATTTTCTATATTTCTCTACATAAGATGTGGCGAGGTCGTTGCTGACTCTACCAGAGGAAGGTCATACGCTGTGAGTCAGAGCACTTTGCTCAGCTCCTTCTTGCTGTTACATTCATTGGAATGAAATCTCTTCAGATAGCTCTGCAAATCCATTGTGCTTTTCACAACCAGGCACGTGAAGCTATTAATATCTGTGCTCTGGCAGTAAGATTTCCCAAATTTCTGCAGAATCTCTATTTTTCTCCTCATTTTTGCAGTTTCTAGAGGAGATTCTTGGTCCCATCTATTTCTTTTCATTTCAGCTCGGTTTGTACAAAAATCATAAATTTACAAGTTCTTTTTTTCCATCTAAAACGTAGAGTACAAGGAGAAAGTTTAGTAACAGCTTAGAAAAAGCTTCTTGTACGTGGCTTGGTAATTTGAAGGGATTCAGTTTTGTGGGGCGATTTTTTTTGTTGTTGCTTAGTTATTCTGCAGAAAAGTTCATGTAAAGGGTCACCCTTCTTGTGTCAATATGCTAAAAATATACATAATTTTTTTTTTTACTGCAACCAGGAGGTTTTTCTTTGGCAATTAATTGTATGACTCAGTCCCATAAGCTCCTGTAATGACTTTATAGCCTGTCAGTGATATATAACCTATTGACTTTCCTTTGGTTATAGGACTATTACTTTCCTGATTGATTTAATCATTCTATGCTACCTTTATCTATCTCCTTGCTTTTATGAAAGTCTATTGACTAACCAATTTTTTAAGGAGTGATCCAAGGGCAAGTTAAATTAAGGGGCGACATGGTAGCCCTCAGACCTGTCTCTTGGATCTTGCTCCTGCATGAGGTGGACACTGCTCTACTCATGAATCAATTCCAGAACAAACCTCTCAGTGTGGTAAAATAATAATTATAAATGTTTCTACTGGTGTATTTATCATAATAGAGGGCAGGCAATTTTCCCTGTTCACAAAACACCAGAATTGGGTTCCTGTGGGAGTTACTGCTTTATTAATTATGCCAGGTTTTGTTCATATTTTACTCGGGCAAACAGCCCCCTTCCCTTCAGGTGAGTTCACTTGCATGAATTGTGGTGTCTCTGGATTGGCATTTCTATAAATCAGGGAGAAATACTGACTTGTTTCTAGCTTGTGTATAATGGGCTTATTAGAGCCTTAATTTTCTTAGAAATATTGAGTATGCAAACACTTTCATGAGATGAATTAACTTATTGGAATGAAGTTTGTACGATATATTAGCAGTAGGAATTATTGAACTAAACCAGTTAGACCAGTGCTGGACTTTAGAGGCAATTAATCATGCAGCAATGAAGATATCTGCCGGGCAGAGCCACGGCGTGCTGGGGAGGCGTGGTGAAATCCAAGTCGCGTTGCCGTTGCGTTCGTTTGCCCTGAATGACAGAAAAGACAAATTTACCGACCCCGGCATTGCTGTGCTTAGACCCCACATATTGTAATTTTTATAACACATATTCACTTTAACTAAGAGAGTTTGTGTATTAAATGATGTTAGATTACGATATTTAATGGCTTATAGGATACAGCTAGTACCCGGGAGGCTAATTTGTTTGCATTAGTTGGACGGGTCAACTGCTTCAAACATGCAGATTATAGAACTACTGGTAGATTGCATTACACAATTTAAATAAATAGTAGCAATTTGTCAATGTCATCTTAGCTTCAACATTTTCCTTTTAAACCCCAGGAAATAGTAGTTCCAATTAAATTGACCTTTTCTTTTCTGCATCTTCATGTTATTAGTAGATAATGCTTAGTCTTTTAGCAAGTAAAATAAAAAAAAATAGAAGTAAGAATACTTCCAAAGCAACGGTGCATTTGTAGTAAACTTTGCAGACAGATTTTCCTTCTTTATAAACAAATGAATAAAATTTAGCCACCCAGTAAATCTCACGAGTCAGATATATACGTGTATGTCAGTAATAGATGAAGACACATGAATTGCGGCATCTCATTGATTAGGTCTTTGGTTTCAGGGGACAACTGCAGGTCCTCGTCACTGTAAAGCTTTAAGTTGTGCTATTCATTTTTGGAGGCAAAGCAGCGAAAATGTTTAATGACTGAACCATCCATACGTGAACCACTCTCAGCAAATCCTAGATGTCTGGAACGCTAACTCGCTTTTGGGAGCTGGATGTAGGTATCTACTTAGCCTAGTAGCACTAAATGAAATGGACTTGAAAACCTGGACCTGGATATCTTACAGTAAAATGGAAATGGGGAAATACTTCAATTGTCATGAAAAATAGAAGAGTTTGGCTAAAAGCATGCAGTAACACTGCAGTGCGTGTTTTGTGATGTCCACGTGCATAGAAAGGTTCTTTGATGTCCTCCTGGCCTGGTGGCATCAGAAATTGCCCCAGTTTTGGCAATGCAGATAGCTTTGGAGACACGTGCCTGAGGTTTGGGGCAAAATTTGGCCAGAGGGAGATAGCACAAGCTTTCTCAGTGCCTGAAGCAAACTACCGGAACAGAAACTGTATGCTGGTGCTCTTTAGCTGTGCGAGGGAACAGCTCTTTGGAAACTAGAGCACCTTGAAACTTCAGGGTCTGCTGAAATGGGTTGGATTATTTTTAGTTGTTAAGGCTGAAAATTGTTTCTGAGCTACTTCTCTTGCTTGAGCAGTTAGTGACTAAAGCAAGAACACTCGAAATGTGGAATCACGATTAAAAAGACTATTATTTTTTAAGGAAGATGCAGATCCTCTCTGACAGGATACTAAAAAACCAAACCAACCAAAAGCCAACACCCCGCCAAAAAAGGCTGCACTGTTGTTCACCTGTCTCAAGAGCCATGGACAGAAGTTCTCATGAGAAAAATCAAACCGGTCCCTATTACCAATTTTTTAGTCATCTACTTTATTGGAAAATACATCTGTTCCCTAACGCTTTCATTTTGGGCATGGTGCCAGGCACCCCTCACTCACTCTGTCGCTCGGCTTCAAGCTGCGTCAGTTAATTTTGCATCATCTTAGCCTTTGGGTTGATAGGTTTCCATCCGCTTCTCGTGCCATGCAACAATAGATCCTAGAATCAGGAATGAGCCCCTTTCTCGTGCTCCCCTTTATCACACCTTCTGTTTCTGCGATACTTTCTTTTCGTAGTGTCAGGAGCACCCAGCAAAGTGTCTTCTTGCACATCAGCATCTTTTTGAAGGTTACAGTAGCGTTGACTCGATATACTCACCTACTAATTAAAAGGACTTTTTTGTCTTCTGAACATGTAGAATTAGCTCATCCCAGGGCTGAATGGCACAAGCACAGAGCAACAGATATTTAAAGTTTCACTTTATTTAGTATTCAGTGTATATCATTCAGCCACCACCATTTGAAAAGAGGCCAGAAAGCAATTTTAACAATATCATATGTGAGAAAATGATTCAAAGTTTGGGAGAGAGAGAGAGAGAATTCTGTAATCTCTGTGATCTAAAACCGAGCAAAGGACGTGACCTAACATATTAAATATGAGAAAAACAGATTCCTGCTACTTTCCTTTCTGGCTCCTCAAAGCAGGCGTAGTCGGCCCCGACTCATCGTATTGTAACAGCATCACATCGAGGGGCTCATCCTTGTCAACTCAAAACAGTCCAGCAAGTAATGGGCCCTTCCCACTTCTGGCCTGAGGGACCCCCCGTTTGGCCGATCCCCAAAGGCAGCAGCGTGAGGACTGTTCAGCCTGCTGACGTACTCCTGCGGCTCCAAGATGTCCCAAGGACAGCTTTTGCTAGGAATAAAAACATGGAGAGAGGTGAAGGACAATTGCAAATCAAGGCAAATATAGCTCATTAGAGAAATGCCAATTCGCAATTTGAGAAGACAACTGCTAACAAATTTTTTAAGGTTATTTGGAGAATTTTTGCTTGCATGTTCTTAATATACTATTTAATGTTGAAGATGATACTGCAGCTCTTCTTAGCATCTTCACAGATGCTGTTCCATCAAGTACACTCTTTTTACTTGAATCCAGATACTAAAATGCAGTAGTAAAATTTATTTTGGTTTTTTTTGCATTATTTTGTGCATTTCACAGATTTCTCATTCGTGATCAATTAATGCTTTTTTAATGCCTTTCAGAGCAGTAGCCACAAACTTCCCAAGGGACGAGAGGAGGGTAGTAACTTGCAGGAGGCCAATCCTGACTGTTTCCGAGTATTGTCGATCTTTGAGTGTTTCATAGGAAGATTGAGGGGTTCCACAAACACAAGGTGTGCAAAAATGTACCTCACTGAAGAACCGTTAACCTTTTTCTTGTCTTTTGGGGTTTTTTTAACTAGTTGGTATGCTTCAGGTGAAGAGCTTGTTCATTTCTGCTGTTATCTGAAAAATTTGAGTCAAGAGCTTGAGCGTGTACCCGACAGATAATCAATTCCACATCCCCTTAGGTGGCTGCCACAGTTGGTGGGTATCGATAGCTGGCTTCTAGGGCTATTCCTGGGTACAACACACTTTGCATCTGTGCAAACTCTGGCTTCAGCAGAGAGAGATCTGATTTGCAGTGGGATTATTTAGCAGAGAACCAGGTTCTATGGATACAACAGTTTCATGCTACTCCACTGCTGTCACTATTCATTGCCGAGGTGCTATATCCTTTTATTAGCAGCTGGAAACAAGAGAAGAGAGGTGCGTGCTACAGAGCAAAATAAGTCAGAACCAATTAACGGTTGTACAGTTTGTTGTTCTCTAAGAATCATTTAAGGACGATTGTGGAAATTTCGTGGTTGCAGGTTATCCGTGGTGTATTCCCCGTTATTAACCACTGGCAGCTGAGAGTGCAGCAGTGATGTAACTGAAATGAAACAGCAAATACACAGGGGTTAGTCAGCAAATGAAATAAATATACATTAATTACTCATTTTCGTCAAGTAGCTCCATACTGTAACAACACTTGGATAAAGACTTTATCTTCTTTTCCCCATTTCTGTAGTTTCTGCACGTCCAGACAAAACAGCACGGCATTGGATTAGTTGGTTACTGAGACTGAATCCACATAAACCAGTTTTTGATCTCTCTGTTCGGAAGGGAATTTTTTTGGTGCCTTTCAGAGCATGTGAATGTAACCTGTATCATTTCCTCTTAAAGTTCAACTCTGCTGCTAAAGGGAATGAGTATAGTAGCATAGAGAATGAGTAAACAGTAGCTTTTGGTTGCCACAGCATTCCATGTAAATGAACTGCTTTAATTGATTCTACATGCAATTAAATAAAATTATTTATAGATTGGTAGCCAAATCCATGAGTGCAAATAACAATTGGGCCCGCTTGATCAGGCTTTCTTCTTTCTGATAAATACTGTGATGTCACAGCCTTTGATTTTGTGACTAATGTATGAAGCAATTCCTGCCAGATAAGATGGATCTTCACTCACCAGAGCTTTTCCACCTTCTGTTTCAGCAAACAATTATCATGCTGGATTATGCTTAAAGATCCTTGTGAAACCGCTATATGTGCATTCCATAAATTGTTGGGAAAACGCGTGTGTTCCCACCATAGATCTGCAAACAGACTGTGATCTAACGGTCATAAGGTGTGTGTGGAAAGGCAGGGTGCTTTGAGTTTGGACAAAGGTTGGATCAGACAGTGCTAGGAGTTATTGGGGGGAAAGCAGGTTGAGACACTGTTTTTAATCAGTACAGTCTAGTCAGAGCTCAGGGAAGATGCTCCCAGAACTCTCATGTGTTTGCTGAGTCGAGCTCTCCATCTCAGCACTCCCACTTCGTGCTTTGCCCCTGAGGAAGCAAGCAGGAGAAGGCATGTTGGAAGTTCTAGGGAAAAGTCTCTGTTAATAAGTTGGGAGACTCCAGGAGTTTTTCTGCAAAGAAGGAGGTTCCTCTGTTAAGTTTTGTGTCGCGGAGTTTTTAAATTATGCACTAAGAAACGACTCCTCGGGGATGGATATGTCTATATACTGTACGAGCGTGGCTGATGTCTCGCTAGGTGAGAAGGACCTGAAGGAAGATAGCAGAGAGCAGGGAACTGCAGATGCTGATGTGGGTTTAGACACTAGCTCAGTGGACACAAAGGCTGAATACAAATTTGTTCTGATCGTAGTGCTGGTTGGTACCTGGCACTGTATTTGTACAACTAATGCTTCTTTCCACATTGATAGACATTGCCCAGGCTTGACTTTGGGATCTAGTGGTTACGTGGGTTTTTGTTGCTGTCCTTGCTCTGTGTTAAGATGCACTGCAGGGATTTTTTGTTATTATTATTTCACATTTATATTGATTTTTTTGAAGAGTACCTTTGAAAGAATTGCCTCTCATCAGCTGTGCAGATCTAAAAGCGCAGTTGCTATAATAATGGCCTTTGAATACTGCCCATTAAACTTTGACATTCGAAGTGTTTACTGTGAATACATATTAAGTTTCTCATTAAAGACAAGGTCTGGCTTTCTTGATGTGACTCTTAGATTAAATCAATCTAATCCAAGATAAATACAAAGATGGAGAATTCATAACAAGCCTCCTTGTAGATTCTCTGTGTGTAAAACAGCAACTGCTTTTGTGGCAGCAAGATTTCATTTTAGCGTCTCCTCTTTGGTCCTCAAGAGGGGGGGGAGGGAAATCTGTTCGTTGTGTATAAAACCTTTTGCACTTTGACATAAGTCCTTCCAGCAGAATCCCCCCCCTTTTTTTTTATTGAAACAAACTTAAACCACATTCACAAAACCAAAATGTGCTGAACATGTGCTTTTTAAAATAGAAGCATGTGCATCAACTCTTCTACAAGAAGATACTTTCCGAGCAGAGTCTCCTGGGAAGGTGCATTACCCCAAATCCAGCGAGCACAGGAAAAGGGTGAAATGGTCTTAGATCAAGCTTTACTAAGCTGGATGGCCCAGGCGGTGGAAGAAGTGATATTTAATCTGTGCGCTTTGAGGCTCCTGTTGAGTGCCCTGTTTGGTAACCCGGATCAGGATGCTTGTTTAGTGGATAAAAGTGTAACTTTAGAAATTGGCAGGAACTCGCTGTGCTTGGCCACCTGTACTCCCAGCCAGATACGGCTGGAGACGTGGACAAGCACACTTTTCAAAGTTTGCTCTGTTTCACTTCCTTACAACTGCCAGGTTCAAAGAACCATTTATTTAAAAAAAAAAAAAAAATAAAGCCTTGCTCAGTTCAAAGTTGCATTTATAAAGCTCACTGGTCTTTATGACCAAGCTCATACTTTGTCTTCCTGTTACTAAAATAATACTTTTATCCTGCCCTCTTTTCCCCCTCTCATCTGTTTTGTTATGAAAACATAACTATAATGAAGGTCTCGGGCATTGTATTTTCCAGACAGTATGATACCATAAGTAATATAAAATGGGATTTCTCTTTTTTTGGTGGAGTTTTTGCTGTCAATAATAATTGTATCAAAAATAATGTGAACTCCCACCGAAGCGTGCATACTCAATCAGCATAAAGTATTAGCACTTCAGGGACACAAAGGCTCTGAGCCTGATAAAAGAGATTGGACTGAGAATTTTGACCTAAGAATATAATAATGTCTTCCAAGATCTCATTATGCCCGTGCCCATTCGAAACCATCTGGGGCCCAGAATAATAAGAGGAGTGGTGTGAATTTATGAACCCATAGATCTAGCCATGCCCCCCTGGATATTGTGTTGGATTAGTAGATTTACTGCTAATCCAAACACTGTGGGCAAAATTATGTCTTTACATCTGCACTGCGGATCTCCGAGAGCTGCAGTAAGTTAAACGTTTGAAGGGTTGACAGCAGCTCCCCTGCTTCAGGCACAATCTTCTGGCACCCTGCCACCTTCCCAAAAGTGCAGCTCCTCAGATGCACGTCCTCCACGTCTTGCCGTGGCAGTTCTCCAAAGGGAGATGCTGCCTTAGCAAATAAAAGGGGGGTAGTGAGCAAAAAAAGTCACCGCTGCCGCCTGTAACAGGTGGGAGCAGTGTCAGCGTGGTGCAAATAAGTCACAGTTGGCACGGGGAAGATTGATCCGATGTCTTCAAGTTGCCTCAGGTGCAGAGCCCGAAGAGGAGAGTCCCTATGTTTAATTGGGGGTGTCTTCAGCTAAATAAAATAGTCAGATGCAAATCCTTTTCCTAAGGGGCAGCCATGTGGACTTGTGACCTTTCTTTGAATGGTTTGGAGCCCTGAAATCAATGATTACACTAAATCCATAATTATATTCTTTTCATCTGTGGCAGGGTACTGATAGCATGACAGATGTGAGACCTTGAAAGCATGGAAACTTCAAAGACCATAGAGACCATGGACATGTGGAACAGTGAAAAAAAAGACTCAAAATAGAGAAATACTGCTTTGCTAATGCTTTAGGTGATCTCTGTGCTTCACATGTATATGCACACGTGTACACACACATGTATGTGTGCACACACATGCACAGGACAGGGAAGAGGAGAGGGGGTAACTGCTGCAAACGCGCAAGCCTTGGCCCACTAGGAGAATTAAATATTTTAGCAGATGTTTTGTTTTGGCTCAAAAGGCTTCCAGAGAAAGAATGGGCTGGGTCAGGAGATGTAGCTGGAATCTCTGCTGCTGGGTGACGTGGCCGAGCTGGTTTGTTCTTTTAGGAGATGTTCCTCAAAGATATTTTTGCCGTTCCTAAAGGAATGGAACTATACAAGATACTCTGTCAGCGCTGTCCTGGCACGTCTGTAATTTCAGTAAGGAATGAGTTTTGCTGCATGTGTGTGAAGTGAGAGATGCTGGCTGGGGCAGGCTCTGTTATTTGCACAGGAAAACAAGAAAAGAATGACATGGGTAATTTCAAAAAGCCTTACACCATCTTTACTGTTGCCGCTTGTTGCTTAAGATACGTATGAGTAGAAGAACCACACGGGAAAGGGTTGGGGAATTTGAGTGACAAGCTACCTGTCTGCCTGCAGTGAAACTGGCTCCGTTGGGTCCAGGTACTCTAACTGAGAGGAGATAAAAGTCACCATGGGTAGAAATCTGTAAAAAAAAAACCCCAGTCTTTTCCATTTACCCTAATTGAATATTTTAATTTTTTTTTTTATTTAGTGTAGTGCCTCATGCTCTTTACAGGTGGAGAACAAATGCTCTAGCAGGCAAATGATGTTCCCAACCTTTCTTTGGTAGTTGTAGCTGTGGGCATAAAGAGGAATCTTACCACTTATCATACTGGGATAGTTGAGGGACACAACATGGATATTTTTTATTTATTATAACTTCAGTAAATAATAAGACTATTTAATATTAATCCATATTGTTTATTAATAATGTTTGCTTCGAAGTCTGTGTGAATTACAAATGTTGGGAGTACTGTTAGAAGTTCATTTGCCTGAACTCTGCATGGTAATGTGTCAAAAGCACATGGTAAACGCTATTATTTATATGTTCCTGGCATTACATGTTACACGGATTCTTGTGACTGTAAATGGTGGATTAGGAAATGACGGGATGAAGTACACGGGTAAGATAAACCAAAAGTTTCTTATCTCTTTGGTGGCTGCCATCAATACAAGAAATGTTATAAACATGTAATTCAACCTCATGCGCAATTTCTTAACGTTAATAATGTGGAAATGTAAGTTGAAAACTCTCAGAATTTTATTTGTTCTGTGAAATTGTAACTTTAGTATTAGGTTACCTTTTGAATTCCAGTGTAGACATCTCAGAAATCAAAAAAGCACATAAAAATGCAAAAAGCTCCCCAATATTACGAGAGTTATTTAGTTTCTAAGGCAAGAGCAGAAGGCTTATCTCTTTAGCCTGATCCTGAGATCACAAAACACTGGCCCGTCACTGATCTCAGAGCCTGAAATGTCCAAATGGTAACTTGAGCTTGTGCTCCCTTGGATAAAAAGGCCAGATTTGAAGGAAACATCCTTTAAGAGGATGAATTTTTCATAAGTGTTGTTTGAAGCTGGTCAGGTGTCTCCAAGATCAGAGGTGTCTCTTCAGAGATGCATTAACAGGTGGAGTGTAGAACGAGAGCGAAGTGCACACAGAGTTTATCTCATACCTGTGCAATTTATGGATAACTGGTGAAGCTTTCGAAAATACCTGCACTGGAACACACCAGTAACTCCAGCAACTGCTTTCTGGTCTCCATGTGCAATCCCCAGTCTGAGACAAGCCCTTCCCATCATCTTTCTCCTTTGCCATTTTTAATATTCACTTACAATTCATTTTCCAAACATTATTCATTAGTTTCTCTCTTTGGTTCTGCTTCTTCTCACGCACCTCCAGTGGCACTGCTTAGCAGGCACGCCGAGCGTTTATTTCCTGGTCACCAAAGGATCGTCTTCTGGAGGACCAATCACACAAAGTCAGCCAAATACTTGTGGAGAATTTAAAGATACCCGTGCAGAGCCAGTTACTTATCTCTCTTAGGTCAACTTCTTCAAGGCAGCTTAATTGTGGAAGCGATTCTCCCGTTGATAAAACGGTTGTATAATTAGTCATTTTATCACTGCTGTAGACTCCTGTAAAGGAGTATCATACCCATTCCTCAAAATATTCAAATCTTACCTTTTCTGACTAACACAGGGGGCACCAAGATGAACAAACTAGTTATACATGCATGGAAAGTAGCAAGCTGAAAGTAATTGTGTATTCAGTTTTAATGGAGCTGAATCTCCTGCTGAGATTTCAATATCTGACAGCATTGCTTTCATTGCCCCAAATGCCCAACCTTTTTCTAATGTTTGACCTTGGGTATGATTATATTTCTGTATGTATCTCAAACGATGCAAAATCATTTGCCTGTATCAGTCATCTCTGGCTGACAGTCCTGTTCCAGCTCATGGCAGAAGAGAACAAGACTGTTGGCAGTAACAATAGCTAAAATGAGCTTTGATAGATGTTTCTCCCCTTTCAATAAATACATAAAGCATCTCTATAATGTCATTTTGTTAACTGATAAACAACAAAAGGATGAAGGCATTCGCTCTGAACTCTATCGCATATCATTATTTTCTCGTTGCCTTACTTAGTCTATATAAGTGATGCGACCTGCAGGATGGAGGACGGGTCGGGTTCTTTCAGTGCTGGTTATTTATTTGCTTTTCTCGCCAGAGGCCCACCTGCTCAATGAGAACTGTGCAGGTGTCCAACAGGCTTTACTACGGCAGTTTGGCCCCGACACATTGACTCACAAACCTGGGTCTGTTCTCGGTGGCTCTCACGTAGGATTTCACGCAGCCTGCAGTGCTGGCTTCACATCTCTCTGTGCCTGAGGTCAGCGCACTGCGCCGGCTCCTCACAGAAGTGCAATTCTTTGTGCTCTCTTGTATTTTTTTCTCCAGCTGGTCTAACCCTGACCCGTTATCAGCCTTGTACTATTTACTCTAGCGATGCTCCTGTACAAGGCACTGTGATGGGCAGTGGTGGGTACCGCCCGTTCAGGCACCGTGCGGCAGATGGCATTTAGAGATGTGTTCCATGGTTTGGGGATGGTGTAACTACTAAATTACCGGGGATAAGGAGAGGAGGAGAAAGTGCGTCCCGCTCCTTGTATCCCCGTGATGAAGCGGTCATTGGAGAGGAGCTGGGAGATGGCTGCCCTGGCAGCTGAGGCTGCGTGATGAAGAGGGACTTCCAGATAGATGGGGACAAAGGGACCGTTTTTTAACTGCAACTCCAACAGGCAGGCTCGGTGTGATTAATGTTCCCGTCCTGGTAACAAGAGCGTATCCCTAAAGAGAGAAAAACTTGATAGCGGCCTCTATTTTTACGTCTGTGTAAGCTGGGCACATTATTTTAATAGTACACCATTTAAGGTATTTATCTTAATTTGAAAAAATAATATTTCCCTTGTTGTTTGCAATTGCCCACTAGAAATGAAATCACTTTCCTGGCTGAGGATCCTTTACAATCCTGAGCTGGCTGTTATTGCAGGTTGCCTCGGGAATACCAAGTTACCGGGTTTCAGACTTTCTTCAGAAATACTGAGGGGACTTTAACAGCATTTGAAAACACAGATAAAGAAATACATGGACCATGCAAACAAAAGTAAGTGGGATAAAGAGAGATGTGTTTAACAGAATGGTGCAAAAAAAAAAAAAAAAAGAAAAAAAGATCCACAAAGAAGCCCCTTGGTTTTATTACAAGACTTGTTAGGGATGCAGAGCACTGACCAAGTTCACTGGAGTTTGAAATCCCAAGGGTGGTTTTGGGTTTCTTTCTGTGGACTCCAGAAAGTGATTAAATAATTCATTTGAAACTGTGCAAAACTTTCTGTTGACTTACTCTGCTCCCTCTTCAAGCAGATTTTCAGTTTTGCTCGGGGATTTTAACCCAGTATTGAGGAACTAGAAACAGATGGAGATCTCAACTCCCAGACTAAACAGAGTTGCACCCGTGTCTAGATGAACATGGACAATCTGACAATTGGTTTGTCTGAACTTCTAAAGAAAGGAGGGCACAGGCAGGCTTGGTATTAAAACTGCTGCTGTTGTACACCAGCCTCTCTACTTCCCAAGAACAAGGATAAAGAGAATTAAGGCAAATACAGGGGTTGGTGTGTAAAAGGGGGTAGAGATTTAGAGCTGTGAGCTACTGCAGACAGCAAACCTGGTGGTGTGAGCTCCTGCTAGACAGCAAAATTGCATAAATGGCACCCTGCGCCTGTTTAACAAAACAAAACCAAGTCATCGGGGCGGTAGGTACTGGTGTATGTCTGTGTGTGTCTCCTGTGGAGCCGTTCAGAAACTGGAGCATTTGGAGCATTTCCTGTTGCCCTGCTAACGCCTCCCATTCTCCTGATTCCCTTTGGGAGAGTTGACTGTGCTCATCCCTCACAGCCTTGACTGAGCACTGCTCCGCGCTGACCTCCGTCGAAAAGGCATTGCCACAGCAAGAGGCGTGTGACACACTGTTTTCACTCAGGAACAAGTCCAAGCCTCATGCTGAGGTGGTGCCAGGGAGGTGGTGGAGTCCCCATCCCTGGAAGCGTCTAAAAGCCGTGTAGATGTGGTGCCGAGGGACGTGTTTTAGGGACCCTGGTGGTGCAGGGTGAAGGGTTGGACTCAATCATCTTAAAGTTCTCTTCCAACCAAAACAATTCTGTGGTTCTGTAATACGACGCGGATCGTGATGCCTTTCTGCTGGCTGGGCCAGGCCACGTGACCCCATTGCTGTGTCAGTAGCGGGGCTGCAGCACAGGGCTGCAGCCAAAACCGGGGATATAAGCCCCAAATACTGCACCGCATGGGGACTCCTTTTGCCAGCTGTGGAAATGGAGGAATTTCCACCGCTACACTTAGCTGAGGCTGTGAATAGCAGCGTGCTGCTTGGACTCACCTCAGCAGCACCAGGAACAGGGTGGGCTTCTGAGATGGAGGCGCTTGACATGCTGTTCGAGGATGCTTGCCCTAACAGCAATATTTTCAAACAGTATATTTTTCCTGGAATGATGCACCTATTAAAGCTAAGTGAAGTGTCAACCGTGGAACAGATACAGTGATAAGGTGTTAACTCCGATCTCGTAATTAAATGTAAATACAGCATAAGAGCAAAGCAGGGGACTATGTAAACAGGTAAAGAAGGAAATATGGCCTGGCTCTTTTCTTGATGGCTTTGTTTGGGCTTTGGTGGTGAGAGAGGGTTTACTAATCAGAATAAAAAAGGCTTGCATGAAGAATTCATTAATTTATGTGCTTTACACAAATGTAAGATACTGCTTTCAACATCTTTCTCCTCTTATTTTTGATAAATATCCCTGGAAAATTTACATTTACTTCTCACTTGCAAACATGAGAATACTTCAGTAGTTATTGTTGCTGGATTTTTTAATATCGACAGTCTCTCCTCCTAAGTGTCTTTTATTGTGGCACACAATCTTAATAATTTGTGGAAAACATGACGTTTCCAAAGAGATCAAAATGCTTATTGGCCACTTAGCCCATTCTCGCGCCGTGGCACAGCCCTCCACCTTGTCTCTTAAGGGAATGTGTTAAAACTGCCAAGGTACCACGAGCATCCGCAGCATACAAAATTACTCTGCTTCAAGCACAGTTGGTTTTTCTCAGGTTTTTCTCTCCAAGATGTGAACCTGGCTTCCAGGAGGCAACCAAGTTACCCAAATTTCTGCAAAATGTATCAAGAAATGACTCCTTTTATAACTACATCTTGGAAAGAGCTTTTGAAATAGAAAGAAGGCGTTGCCAAATGCAAGAGGCTTTTGTTTAAGGGAGGAAAAATCTGTCTACAGGTGATATCTTTAAAAATGTCACCATACTCAGTCCAGGAGTAGCTGTTTGAAAACGAAACACAGCCAGTGGTAATTTTTTTTGCATGCGAGTTTCTTGTGAAAAATGGAAGTTCCTACTCAGAAAGTCAGAACAATGTGTACAAGTGGCCCAAATTGTTTTTGATTAACAAAGTTTTCTGCCTGAAAGTCACTTTATCTTCATCCCATTAGCTGGACTCCACAAAACAAATGAACCTAACGCGTTCACACAGCAGGACTGTGTTTCAGCCTAATGCAAAGAGAAATCCTCTCTTACGGCCCGTGCAACCATCTCGCACCATAATGCAGTTTTTCAGCTTAATGTTCCCCTCTGAGTTTATACGGAGAGAATGCAAAGGTTTCCACCTCCTTTTGTTCTCCACTCACACTAAGCTCACGTCTGTTATTCTGAGGTATGGACCATGCGATGCTGTGATGAGTTGGCTGCTGTGATGTCACTTTGGGCCATTTAGGTACCTGTTCCATACAAGTTTTGTAGCTCCTTTTAATAAATACATTTCCTGCATTCTGTTTGTGGAGAAGATCTCATGAAGGTGATATTTTTGCCGTGGGATCAAAAAGTGGGAAGCATTACTGTGTAAGAGAATCTGCGTGCCATGAGGACCACCTCTCACCTTATGCGCTAATCAAAACAGGAAAGTCACTTCCAGGTCTCAGTCTGCTTTTTGTCCTTTGCAATGCTGTGAGGAAGTTTTTTTCCTCAAGTATTATTTCAAGTTGTGTGCTTAGAGAGTCAGATATAATGTAATTTTTCCTGTCCACAAAAAATCATGAATTTGGGTACTCGTTCTGTGACTGTTCAGGAGTGTTTCCAAGTACCCCATTTCCAGATTGATCAGTAGTTGTGATCTCATGACTATTCCACATAACCTCTTTTCTAGGCTATTTACAGATAGCTGAAATGGGGGTTTGCGAGGAGGAAAGAGGAGCTGTGTGACTATTACCAGAATGCTTCAAGGCATTTTGCCCTCTAGTTCCACTCAATCCCAATGCCTCTACTGCAGAAAACGTATTTAAATTCAAAGTTTTCTTGGGGACTTTTAGTGTGTGCACTGAATTTATTTGGTGTTCTGCATACATAAATACAAACCTTCAGACAGCAGCTATGATCGTGTACCCTAAACAAGATCTATTCCTGATTATATAAAACCTGAAAATGGCTGAATTTTCACTTTTTTCCAATTTCTCTGAGTAATGTAATACATAGCTTTGTTTTATTCTTAGGAAAAGAGTTACAGCTAGAAAATAGCAATTGGAAAGGACTCTTCCAAATTCTGCTGAACAAGATGGTGATATCTCCTATCGACAATGGGAAAATGGTGCGTTTAACCGAAGCGCAGTGTCTTAACTGGGAACCTAGTGGGAGTGCTGGTGCTTTTTCTGGTTATATGTCAGTATATTATCTAAGCAGAGCAAGAGAATAAATTTGCACATAATATGTGATTCCTTAGTGCTCATCATCTTGTTACTTAAAAATTGCCCATGAAAAAGTGAACACGTTCATGGGAACATGACTAAAATATTCTTAATAGAAAATATAGGAAAACAAAACGTTATTCAAATTAAACAAACTATACAATTGCAACTGGCGCTGTTGTGTTCAGCTCCAGTAGGCACACTGAATTGTCTTCTTTCCAAATGGAGAATTTATTTAATTAACCAAGATGCAATGAATTTTAAGTTGTGTATTAAAATGGAAAAATTAGGTACTTAGGAAAAAATATGATGTAGTTTACATTCTTACTCACTGTTAGGGAATCTTTTATTGCGTACTTAAAAATTGCACAGGGCAGTTTACCCTAACATGGATTTTGTCCACAAAAAAAATTTTCCCTTCGTCATGATGACCTGATGGGTTTGAATAATTTTTGAGTATTTTTAAAATTCAGATTGGTACACCTATAAAAAATTATTCTTGCTTGTGTGTAACTTTTTTTCACAATGCGTAGTGAAGCTTGTTGGGTTTGGTCATTGTTTGTCCCCTGGAAATACACCGTATTCTTAACATCAAGAAATCCAAATGTGCTTTGTGTCTATCCAGTCTTTTACATTTAAAACAGAGCAGGCATGTACAAAGTCCTTTTTTCTCCCAGAAAATTTCATTTAAACTTTATTCTGCAATTTCTAGCAGGAATTGTAATTCACTGCCTTACACCGCTTGATCCTGTTTATCTGCATAATTCAAATGCAGTCCTGGAGGATATAAACATAGTGACAGTTTTTAAACACACTTTCTGATAATCAGCACAAACTATTACTTGAACCTATTCAATAACATAACACTGACAGACGGAATTCAATGACCCTCAATAACAACAGATACAATCTCATTGTATAAAATTATATTATGACATGATTGTGTTGTCTTGAGTTATGACTGGGGTTGGCTGCAATATGGCACGCTGTTTCTTTAGGAAAAGATGATACTTGTTGTCACTGAGATAATGCAGGATCTAAATTGTGCAGCCCAAATTTCTGCAATGGGAAAAAAAAGCCCAAGGACTGAAAAGATGTGTGAGTGCAACCAGGAGACAAATAGTCCAATACTACTGTTTATCAGCAAGAGTATAACTTAATTTATGCAAATTTCTTTACTGGGGCAGAGTCTTTGGTATCTCATATTGACATTCAGTTTTGTCTCCAGCACTGTTAGGAAAATGGTGTTGAGCTGATAAACATCGGATATCCCTGTGAGTGGCTGTCAGGAGGTCTCCTTCCACGGGATCTGACAAACCAAGCTGATTCCTGGACTGGGATAGTGGCAATTTGTCCAAATGGGTATTTAGTGGTCAAAAAAACCCAAAGCGACTTCAGAACATAAGGTTACCCTAGCTGGTGGGGGAATACTGCTAAGATGGTAACGGTTCCCAGCCAGGACAGCACACGTTCCCACCTTCTGTCCTTCCTCTCTTCGTCTGAGCTCCCAGCTCCCGGGAACATGGAACATTGACAAGTTTGTGTACTACGGGGAATCTGGTGGGGTGGAATCACTGAAAGGGAGGAGAGCACAAAGGGTGTCTAACTTCCATGCTTACCCATCATCATAAGGCTTTGGTGAGGCGCCGGGTAATGTGAAAATGCAGAGGGATCCCAGGAAGGGTTTGCTGCTGGGGCTGCTGACGGCTGTTGGCCACATCTGGCCAAGGCTGTGCTCTTGGTGTCCTGGAGATTTGGGAGATTCATGGATAGACATGTGAGTCTTGTGTCCTGCTCTCCCCGCAAAACAACAAAAACCCAAAATGTCTTTTTTTTTTTTTTTTTTTTTTTTTTTTTTTTTTTTTTTTTTTTTTTGCATCTTTAGTGAAGGTATTTTGGTACAGAGGGGAAAACTTCCCAACGTCTCACATCAGACTGAATGAGGTAAAATAACCATTACCAGCAAGGTAATGCTCTCCTGCTTTTCACTCGAGAGCCATAAAGATTTTTGTCAAAAAAGCCGACGCTTCTGAACATTGAGATTCCCAGCGCATTCAGATGTCGAGAGGCTTGGGTTTGTTTGCCCGCATCATGCAGTGGAGCCAATGATTGTATAACACTTCATTATTACAAGCAAGTTGGAAACACAGAGCCTGTTTATGAATAAATAATTCTACATCTACTCTGCATGGTAGGAAGGACGCTTAGGACATTCAGCTTCTGTAAGGGTGCTGTGAGCAGGAGGTGTATGTGGCAGGAAAACAGATGTATGGTCAGGTAAGTATAGGGAGGCTATATACAGCATCGCCTGGGTTCACACACGAGCACAGAAGCCAGAGCTGTTGCATGTATTCACAGGTTAAAATTGAGTACGGACAGAAGAGTGCAATATCTTGAGTCATGTCCATTCCTGGTGAGATAAAATCATAAACAAGTACATCCTTACTGGCAAAACCCACTGAAAATGCTAATCTGTACATATATAAAAATCCAGTGCCATTAACATGAGAGAGGACACAAATTACAAACTGCCTTTAAGTAACTGCTGTTCTTCTTTCCTAAACTTGGTTTCCTCAAAACAATTTCTTGGAGAAATGTACATTTTGGCTGTGTTTGCTTCGATGGCTGGAAGTGCCCTTTCTGTTGTGGTCTACCAACCATCCAGGCATCCCATCACCCCAGGGAACTCACAGCGATGCTTGGCGCTCTGCTGCCACCCCGTTATCAGGGAGGGATCGCTGGGAAGAGGGACGCGGGCTGTTATAGCCATAAATTCCACGGTCTAGAACCGCCTGCCTTAAGCATATGGGATTAACAACAACTTTTCAGGAGCGGCTACACCCTCTGAGTTTACACCTATGTGCGTGCCTGGGAAACGCAGGGATGCTGTTAACCCTCTTCCTACCCTCGGCAGCGGCTCTGCACAGCGGCGCTGCCTGCTCCACTTTCACACAAATAGTCTCTCTTACCTCTGAAGTTTTCCCTCCTCTCCTACAGCAGCAGTAGGGGTCAGGCACACAAAGGTGCTGTCCCCTGATTGCAGCAAACACCGCCATGTGTTGTATGTTTGATGAATTAAAAGGATGCTGCCAACTTAATTACACTGTAACCCTTCAATAAAGGAAGGGCAGAGCTGATTAACTAGTGAATAATTGGGGGCTGATTGATGGCTTTCTCCCTCACTGCTAAAGGCTGTATATATAATTATTTTGCCTGTGGGCCTAATTTTGCCACTGTTAGCTTCCACTTTTGTCATCAGCTGTAATTTATGGATGGGGCCTGAAGCCTTAAAAAAGGCTGGAAAATGAAATAGCCCCGAATCCCCAGATATGTCACCTGGAAATGGCCAGCAGGCAGCCTTTAACGTCAACATTTGCAGCCATTTAGCAGCATTAACACCTCATGCTTAGCCAGAAAATAATATTATCATTTGTCAACAACTATCATAATATAGATTTTTTTCCTGACATGTAATAATGTTGCATCACTCACACCAATGATTTAATGTATGTTTCAAATGCAAGATCAATCTGTTGTAACTGAATAGAAAATTCTTCTAGTAATGCACTTAAAGAAAAAAAAGACCTTTGGCAGGTTGGCTACAGAATTCGTACGTAACGAACCTCCCAAATCACTGCCAGCTAAGATGGTTTGTGAAATTTAGTTCAAAACAAATAAAAAAACTTTTATTTCTTTGAACTTTGAAACATGCAGTAGCAGTTTCAAGGAAAATACAGTTAATAATCTCGTAAATATCTTTCTGCTGTACTTAAACATTGTGGGCAAATTTTCCATCCTCTGCCAGTCGGCAGCCCCTACAGCTACGCTGGTTTCTAGGGGATGCAAATCTGGCCCTTTGTATTTTAAATGGAAAGAAGGTTTTTGAATTTTTTTCTAGCTAATCATCAGTGCCACAAAGTAAGAGTAAAAGCCAGTTTGTTTTGAAGGATTGACTGGCTTCAGTGGCAAAGAGGAGAGCTGGCCCCCAAAAGAAAGGGAAAACACCACATTCCGATTAGAGCTGCTCCAGCAGCCACGAGCGAAGCAGCGCTGCCTGTTTTATATTCCACAAAGATTTTTTTTTTCAATAAAGTAATAACAACTTAGATTCACTTTTTAATTTTTTTTTTGTAACCCATATTTAAACACTGCAGAGAGGAGGCTTCTCATTTATAAGCCAAGATACACAAATCCTCTCTCTCAAATTTCCTTTGTTGTTTTGTCCTCATGGAGCGCTCCCTCGCCTATGAATCACATAAAGATTTGAAGAACCTTTCAGTCAAAGCTCGGTAGTGTGCCAGTGGGCACTGGCCAGGAAAAAAAAAAAAAAAAAAAAAAAAAAAAAAAAAAAAAAAAAAAGATTGATATTTGCCCTCTCTTCTTATCTGCACTTGATTTATAAGTCAGTGCGAGTATGCAAGAGAAATAAAGGCAAAGACCTTGATGCCTCCCTGTGGAGAATATGCACCATTTGGATTGAAGGCATGAAAGAGGAGAAATTAATGGTAAGCTGTTCATCTGTCACTACTGCCAGCCTGATGGTTTTGCAGAGAAGGAAAGGACTAGATGACATGCCCTCCAGTCAAGGGCATGACTGCCCGCTGTTCTCATATTATAAACACAGTGCTTTGGGTTTCTAAGGGATTTAAATTTAAATTATACTGTACTTTGGATAGGCAAATCTTTGCACAAGTTTGTTTTCTTGAAGTATTAACACGCAGGATTTTGCTGGCTTTATGTGGAAGAAAAATAAAAATTAAGTCCCCCGTTTGATAAAAATGTGTAGCAGACTCTTAAAATGTATCCTTATTTTTAAAGCAGTGTGTTATACTGTAATGAGATTTAAATTTATATATGCATTGAAGATTTAGGCACATGCATAAATAGATAAGCTTTAGTTATTCTACTTTCTGGCACATAGGAAAAGATTAAAAAGTCCAGAATAGGGGTTGAATGGGTTTTTTTCTGTTAAAATGGTATAATACTGACTGCTCTATCGATGACAACATTAGGATGGATAAAAACTGGCACAAAACTTCCACGTTCTGCTAAACGATGAGAAAAATGTACTTATTGCTCAATGACTCATTTTCAGTGCATTTGTGTCCTCTCTTGCTGCTGTTGAAATATTTCTGTACAGAGGGTCGTGGGTCGGCTCAAGGCCTTGAGATGCTTCTGCAACCCCGATGAACCGTGTTGTGTGTAGCACAAGGTATCGGTGCCAGACGTGGTTTAGATAAACGAATGTAGATGTGAGAAATAGTTTGCACCATGCACAAGCTCAGGGTTCAGATTTTGGGATCAAGCCCTCTTTGATGAGCCCTAATAGTGGGATGGGGATTTCTGTCTTCTGTTTAAAAAAAAAAAAAAAAAGATTTGCTAGTCCACTGGTTCTAAATCACCTTGGGTTTTAAAAACAAGAAGCAAAAGAAAAAAAGACTCTGTCACTTACATCTGCCAAAATCTCCTGAGTTTGGAGCTAATTTCATAACTTCCTGAGGTGTGAGTCATGATTCCTGATTCCAGTAAAATAATTGTGCCCAAGTAAACCGATGTTTGCTCTTACTACCGCAAACTGAATGACTTACGTATTGCTTCTGAAAGAACTGTAAATCTTCCCCAAGCCTGACAAAGATTAGTCAGTCAGAGAAGAGGAGATGGAGGTTGGTCAGGCATGAGATGGTCCTCCAGGATCTTGAGGAAGGAAGGGGCATCCTTCCTGCCAACGTGATTGGCATCTCCAAAGTATCATGCCTTGAGTTTTTTTATCTTTTCTACCTTTCTTCCATGCTGTTGCAGTATCCTGCCTCTCGCTCCTGGCGTCAGGGCACTAGGGCTTTGCTTTCCTGGGCTCCTTGTCCTCCTCAGCCCATTCACACCACGGTTGAGGGCTTTGCTTTCTGGTGCACTGTAATCCACCTTCTCCATCACCTATCAGGAAAACCCTCAGTGAGGTGATTTCTACCTCTGAGTGACAAGGATCAAGGTGTTTATAGTCCTAAGCAAAATAGTCAGCCAGAGGTACCATCCAGTCACCAGGACTGAGAACAATTTACCTTCCAAAACTCCCAGGTGCTTTACCTCCCCGCTCCTGAGACCTCTCCCCTTCAGTGGCTGCCCGAACCTCTGTGTTTTAGCTCCCCGTGTGAATCTGCCTGGAGTTTTGGCAGACTTCAAATGTTGGAGGTGATACTTTCTGTGCCAGCTGCGTCTTAAGCATTTTTTAGAAGTTTCTGCTAAAATGAATAAGGATTTTTTTAAGAAAAGAGATTGTGGGAAAGAATATAATTTGAAAACCAACTTGAAAATGATGATTTTTCTCAGCAGCTCCCCAGGCTTCAGGATCCTCCTGGCTTCAGGGCAGGTAGTTATTTACTTTAGCACCTTTTTCTATTTTACTGTCAAAAATTCTCCTGTGTCCTAGTTTGTACACATGTTAAAAACCTGTTTGCACTTGCTGAGTCCACCTGCACTGGGGCTGCTCCATCTTCTCGCAGTTCCAGAGTATGGATGTGGCACCCACCGACTCAAGAGTGACTCTTCTTGGTGTGGCCAGGTACTGCTGTTGGGCTGCTCCATGCCATGCATCCGCAGTACAGAGGAGGTGAGGAAAGGGGACTTCTCCCTCTGCTCTCAGGTAACCCTGTGCTGATTCAGAGACTGTACAAAACTCACCGAACAGAGTGTTTGTGCAAAAGCTGGGAAATTGCACGTTTTGCATGTCTATCGTGATGGGCGATGTAGACAATCATGGACTATCAGGTTGGAAGGGACCTCAAGGATCATCCGATCCAACCATTTTCGGCAATAAAAAGCTTTCTACTGCCACAGATGATGTTGTGAGAGGTCACGGGAGGTGGTACAGCAGGTCTAGAGGGCTTGGTGTGGCTGATGAACTGAAGGGAGGTTGTGTGCTCCTGCAGGTTAAGCACTTTTATGACTTGACTTGTGAGTTGTTTGCGAAATTGTGTGTGAAAAATAGCAAAAGAATGCAGAAATTGTAAGAAAATGCTAATACAGCCATATTTCTATATATTTATACGTACACATCCTACAGTGCTAGCTGTTGTTGTGTGATGTGCGCTAAAATTTACCCAAACTGACCCTTCTCTTCTTTCGGCAAGCGCAGTATTCTCATGCTCATCTCCTGTTGTTTCCCAGTCGCCACCCAGATGTCGGGCTTTTCCTCACGGATTGTCCTCTGACGCTCTCATCGTGGTGTTTTACATCTCATCTTTGCTACGTGTATGAATAATAGTAGAGAAGTACCTCAGTGCTGGGAAGGAATGGTTGTCTCTACATTACACGTTCCCAGTCAGGCACTGAGGTTAAAGGTTCTTCCAAAGCACCAATAAATGGGCAGGATGCAGATGCTGATACCCCAGCTTTGCTTTTCCGCAGGCATTACCCCTCATAACTCCTCGGTGAACGGGTGTTGCTGCTGGGACAAATTTTTTAAAGCAACTTGTTGCCGCTCTGGAGCAGAGCAGCTGCTGTGCTGCGTGGCAGCACCGTGCCGAAGCAGCGGCCTGGGTCCCCAAAGCAGCTGATGTGTGCAGTCACCACCGAAGCCTCATGGGCTCACGCGCAGCAGCGTGCTGATACTGCAATGCTGCCTCGAGGACCCAAATGGACGCGTTCAGCACCAGCGATGGGACTTGCATTTCAGCGCGTAGACATGGTCTTAGATGGTCTTAGATGCTTTTTTATCTTTCTGGCTTCTTTCAGCTTACTCACGCCATCAACTACAGACAGCAGCAAAAGAAAAATCCCGACTGACCTCCATGCCCAGTCGTTCCTATGCACTTGGGAGACTGGGTTTCTCTGGGGGGACAAAAATCTGTGAGTGAGTAATTAACAACTGCATCACAGCGAAGACAGGCAAGGGCCAAATTAGAGTTGCAGAGGGATCTTTAATTCCAGCGTCTCCTGGCTGTTGAGCCCTTCGCTATGCGGTATTACCAATCTTTTAGCCTAGTTTTTAATATAAGCCTGTGTCGACACGAGTGAAGGCGGAGTTTTTTGATGGGCAGGCGTTATGTCCCGCAGCTTGGAAGGCGGCTGGTGCCCGGGCTTTGCCCGCTCAGCCTTGCTGCGCCAGTGGTCGATGGCTGGGGAGTCTCGCCGGCACCGTGCTGCTTCACCAATGCCTGCCTCTGAGAGTGCAAGGGCAGGAAACCAGGGAAACTGAGGAAGGGATTGACGTACCAGGGTGGGAAACTGGTTCAAATCCAAGTTCATTGGGAGGCGGTGTGGGGGTGCGGAGCGCTGCTGGGGTGAGCTGGGCTTGCTGCTGGACTGAGGGTGGATGCCAGCACCCTTAAAAGCCGGTTTTCTGATTTTTGTGCTTTTTTTTCATTCTCTTCAGTTTAGCTGCTGTTATTTCACAACCAAACACAACTGGTGAGCAGAAAAGAACTACCAACACAAAGAAAAGAAAGAAGTGGATTTATTTCCTGTTCAACTTCAGCTGGAAATCCTTCCGTTTCTTTACCTGAGGTGGCCTCGTTCAGAAAATATTTTGGAATTTTTAAGGAACTGTTTTTGTTCCTTTGGAATGAAGAATATGTTTCACAGGAAATCTGTTTTTTCTGTGAGGAAGGAAAGAGTTTAGTGAGAAAACTTTAAACATGGATACTTTGTCAAGTATCTTCAGCAAATTCTTCCACCAAACCGATGTTCTCCCTCAGCTGCTTAGACAGGGGAGTATTCTCGTATACAACCAGGAGCAAAGCCTGTATCCTTGTGGGAACCCCTCTGTCACCATCACCACCTCGCTGTATATCAGAATTTGGGGATTTGCTGCTATTCTCTACGGCCCCAAAACCACCCAAAACATCATCAGATTTAACTACAAGGCTAAATGAGACCGAAATTATACCCCAAAATCCAAGTCCAGATTTAAATGACATAAGGGGCCATAATATTTTCTCTAGTCTGGCCTGTTGTTGCTTAGTGTTCAGATGCTTATTTTAGTATAGGGTTTTTTTCTGGGTACTTGATTAAAACTTAGGAAATAAATGCTTTTTTTTTTTTAAATTTATCTCTGAAATATGATTATGAATGACCTTTGATAAAAAGTTAACAGAGAATATGTCAGGAAGCCGCTCAGAAGGAAGAGATTAGAAGCCGACAGTCTAGAGAGGTGTTTAATTTCAATTTTCTTTGTGGCATGAGAAATCTGTAGATTTTAAAGCCATCGTGCCGTAGTTACTTTTATCAGCAGGGCTCTTTTGTTTTGTTCTGCCACCTAATTCTTCTGATGACAATGAGTCCACAGTTTTCCAATGACTGATTTCGATTTGCATGTTATTGTCAGCCTTTTATATTTTATCATATCTCCACTTTGGTTTTTATGCAGATCCTCACATCAGAAGGCAAGGGCAGCCTGAGCGAAACAGCTGGCTGGATTTGCATGAAAATGGACTGCCCTTTTTCATTTGTTTGTTCTTTGGAAATTACAGTAGGTGAGTATCTGACTCAAATTTCCCAAACAAATAAAGATAAAACTTCACAGATATTAAACTGTGGAGCATTAAACTGTATCATTTTACATATAAAAAGAAAAGGATTAAATAGAATTAGTCCGTTGAGCTGGCTGAGGAGGAACAGTGTGAGTGACGCTCTGAAAACTAAAGATACAAAAGGACTGTGATATCTTCAGGAGGTTTTTCTCTCCAAATATTTTCCTTTCCCATGTTTAAAGGATAAACACTAATGCAAATATTTCCCTTGTGAATTTAAAATGTTTCTGTTAGGGCAAAAGAAAACTATCACCTGGTTTAAGTCATTACGTTTGATAGTACTCGTGTATTTTATGTCCATGTTTTACACACGTCGCAGCTCACAGAAGCCCCTGAGCAGCGGATAGTCCTTACAACTCAGCTCGGCAGTGTAAACCGGCCAAGGTGTAAATGTGACGGGGGCATTTGACATTACGAAGCCAGTATTGTTTCCAAGAGGCCAAATCTGTCGGGTGAGGTAAGATCTTTTATTAGTCTGGCTGATAGAGATGGAAAAAATGAACAAGCTTTGGGGCACACAAGAACTTGATAGTTGACAGATACGAGCTTTATAGATTTGAGCAGTAAGGTATCAAAATAACACATGGCATGACTTGGAGTTGTCAACAGACTTATAAATTATTTAGAGCATGTGTACCCTTGTGTGCCTGCAAGCTTGTCCGTCTCTTTCCCCTTAGGCTGCTTGAGCTTATAAAAGACATAACCCCTCCCTGCAAACGTTACCTCTCTTCTGCCTTTAGACCCTCTCGGAAAGAAGGGCACCACTATCACTTTGAGTTTAAACAAAGGTTTGGAGAGAGTGGAATTTATGAGCTCTAGTTACAGTACGGGATTTCATTATTTTATGCATAGACTCTCCTGCTTTCAACTTACAGGAGGAGCTTGGATTAACAGTAATGCTATTCACTTTCTGGAGTTAAATATCTGGGGCAAAGAGCTATCAACTCTGAATTTCCTGCAAAAGTGGTAACTGCTGGTCTTGCACAAGATAAAAGTTCATTCTTCCCTTTGATGTGGTTGGAATTGGGTACGTAGAGTCACAGCCAGGGTGTAGCACACAGCCAGCTAACAGCCAGGAGCCCAGGCAAAACTTGCAGGGTGAAATACATTCAGGGGGAGGGGGTGGAGATGGGCTGTTAAATTATTTTTGAAACGTTATTATTCAGATTTAATCCATAATCTTTTCTGAGTACACTCGGGAAAGTCTGGAGAACGCTTCACGTCCTGTTTCTTTTAAATATGACAAAACCAAGCCTAGCTTTCATTACACCTGTTCATCGAAACTTATTAGCGAAAAGTACTTTAAATAATTCATAAGCCTGGTGACATCTCTAGGCTTTGCTTTGTGGCGGTGCGACACCTCACCGCTCGAAGCCACAAAGCCTGTACCTGTCAGGCAGCAGGTGTTGACGCCGTTGGTGTAAAGCCCTATAAGGTCACTGGAAATGACAGCGAGTGTGGATTCTCGCCGTTTTGAATGTTGAGCCTTTTGTTTGGCTGCGGGGGCTGCAGATCTGCCACGGGCTAAGTGTATTAGTAGTGCTTTAGTAGATAAAATAGGCTTGCTGTTGCAGGGCAGCACTGGGGTAGCTCAAGAGACAGCAGCAGCAGAAGACAGCTAGTCCCAGGTAAGTGCAGAAGGGCCAAACCTCACCTCCGGCGAAGCTGAAATTACTGCGAATGCTGGGCCCCAGCAGATGACAGAATTCCAGACAGTTAAAAGGTGACCTTGTCCTAGGAGACCGAGGATGCTCAGGAGCAAGCTCTGTCAGATGGGGCAGGAGCCTTTCTGGAGGGCAAGGGGCTGCTGCTGGTGACCTGATGGTCTTGCGACAACTTGGTTCAGCTTTCAGGGATCTGTGTGTAATGGACATTGTGCCTGGTGGACTGAGAGCTGGGCTTGTCTGTAGTTCTTTTGTTGTTTTCAGCTATTTAAAAAGCTTAACAAATACTTAACAAAAACTTGTGTTTTAGGAAAGCCACGCAGGAAATTGCTGCCACTTTGCTCAGGTCCCAGCGGATCCGAAGGCACTGTTGCCAGATTGCACTTGCTAAGGACTCCCCAGGAATATTTCTAATCTGTAATTCAAGCCTCTGTCCACAGGTAAGACAACCGTGTGGTTTCATTTTGAATGTGGCAATGGCTTATGGTCTAGGAGCCGAGACAAGACGCTCTCGGGTAAAACAGATGGACCCTTCACTAGACTTTTGAGCAAAGACTATCAGGGGTGAGTGTTTGCTGTCGTTTGCGCTTTGCAAGAGTCGTATGGAGTGTCACAGAGCCATGGGCATGTTTGTACTCATGCATAGACCTCCCCAAAATACCTGCTAAACTCCTTCAGAAAGCACCGTTGTAAAGTCCTGCCTGTCAAAGTCGCTGATCCCACCGAGACGCGTCGTACACAGAGCAGAGGCTGTGCAGAAACTTTCCACATTTCAGTATTTATAGAAGCATCGTGGAAGTATAAAGAAGTTTTGGCTTATTATTTATTTCCTGTTGATTTTATTCCGTTATGTTGGATTTCTGGACTTTTTCCTAAAACTGTCGCATTTCCGAATTCTGCACTAACTATCACAAATAGATATCAAAAGTAGCACTGGCATTTTTGAAACTTTTCCAAGGTTTTGCTGTTGTTACAGTGCAGAAACCATAGTCCTCGCGTAGCTGTGGAGGACTTGAATCGCGGGCATGCAGCCTGACAGCGACTCCAATTACTTTGGTGTTACAATACGCAAAAATAATGTAGAAAACAAGACATTTTGGCTCTGGAACCTGACCTGGAAATGGATTGCTGGAGGAAGTGGAGTATTTGACTGGCTCTTCACTTTAATGAAAAGGAACAAGCTGTCTCAGATTTGGCTAAGTTTAGCACTTTGATTTTTTTTTTTTTTTTTTTTTTTTTTTTTTTTTTTTTTTTTTTTTTTTTTTTTTTTTTTTTTGTTGGGCTCACATGAGATTTCCTTCAGCGCTTGGATCCGTTTGAAGAGCTCTTCCTGCTATTGCTGTTTTAATCAAACTGGGCTGGCAACACAGGGAGAAAGAGCTTGTGCACTGAGGGCCAGCTCACGCTGTCGAGCTGTGATTTTTCTCTGGACTACTTCCTTTTTGCAGACTGCTGGTGGGTTTGTGTTCACAGCTCCAGCGTGATGAAGAGAAATGGCATGTAAGTGTCAAGGGTAGATCTTTGTCTGATATCAAATGGTTGCTTGAACTACGTGAATTTACGCTTGGTGAGAGTCAGGTCCAAAATGCGGGTCTGCATTTTGCAGAAGATATTATTCAGGTTTTGTTTTAAAACCCCATTTTTAGGTTGACTATAACATAACACAACTCTACGGCTGTAAATAACAGTGAAGCCCTGCTGCCATCCTTACAGAGCCTGGTGTAATTTGGGGAATCTGCGTGTTTTTTTCAGTAGAAAAGAGGAAAAACTTTTCCTGCCACCACACCACCTATGGGGAGGCCCGAGCATCCACAGCAGCGCTTGCAAGCAACCACTCTCATTGGAGGGGACCGGGCTCAGCTCAAGTCCCCATTCCTGTAGGAGCACCTCAATTCAAGTAACCTGTTGTTCTGTTCCTTCATGTTGTCTTGGAGTGACTACCTGTCTCCTGTGGCTCTGTTGGCATAAGGGTAGTGCCAGGTCTCCTCGGAGCTCAACACCTTCCAATTCTCCATCTTTGCCTCAAACGGTCAGAATCCGGTAGTTGGCTGGGCTGACAGCGTCTTCAATGTGACCCACGCGGCAGGTAGATGATGTGGATGGGAGGTTGTGCATCCCTGCCCGCGGGCGACAAAGCGAATGGCTAAAGCATAGATGAATTTGGATGAGACTTGAGGAAAAGCAGACTGTTGTTAGAGTTTGTCAAGGCATGGTCACTTCCACTTTCCACCCATATTATGGGTGCACAAATGCAGCTCGTGTAAGCTGGGTTTTCTCATGGTTTTCCCAAAATCCTGCGAAAACGAGGGTCTCTGTAACCCCGGGGCCTCTAACGGTTGGATTAATTGGATTTCTGTGAATCAGTGTTTTCTTTTTAAAGCCTTTCATAGGACTGAAAGGACACTGAGAATGTCTTCGTATGTTTCTGAAATTTCAACCAACAAAACCCCAGTGTGGCTTTTTTATGTCAATATTTTACGTCTCTGTAGGTTTTGTGTCAAACTCCTGCACAAAGTTATTGCATGTTATCGATAATGTGGAACTGGACTTGGTGGATTTTAATGTCTTTTTTCATGTTTATATGGAACATTTTGAAGCAGCAATTAAAATAATTAAGGAGGGTGAAGAAATCTTTAGCATGCAACAAAGATTTCTGCAAAATGTTAATTTCTGTCAAATAAGTGAATATATGCACAGATGCCTCCTGACAGAGGCTGTGATTTCTGAGTGCTTTGCATGCCAAATAACTTGTTTACCCCCTCAATGTTTGCCAAGTTTACTGTCAATTTACAAATAATTTCCATTTTGCTGTTTATTCTGCTGCCTTTTGATGGATATGTCTTCCAGACTTTTATCTTGCATGTAGACAAACTAATTAATATTTTCCCTTCAGGCAAATATTTTTTTCTTAGATCTAAATGTGGGTTAGATTCTTCTTCGTTTCCATATGCTTTGTTCTGTCAATCATTTCTCTTCTATGTTACTAAAAATGTACCTTTGTGGATGTCATTTCTCGTGTTTTACAGATTTATTTCACCTACATCTATATGGGAATGTGTGTATGTAGAGAGACATATTTGTTATATATGCGTTCATGTATGTTTAAGCAGAGAGAGTGAAAATACCGACTTCGTGTTAAGATTTGGCTTTTAAGACTGA
The DNA here is from genome assembly GCF_000710305.1 of Buceros rhinoceros silvestris. NCBI lineage: Eukaryota > Metazoa > Chordata > Aves > Bucerotiformes > Bucerotidae > Buceros > Buceros rhinoceros. The sequence continues at coordinate 133,565 of NW_010404187.1, read as the reverse complement.
ATGAAAATACATTTTGTCTTGCCTGTTGCTGCCTTTTCCCAGGCTTGACCTCACAGTTTGTGGTTCCTGCTGCCCATATGGCACACGCAACACTGAGTACATCTCTTCTGCAGTGTCAGCCCTGATTCCTGAATGACTTTTTGACCCAGTCCAGCCATACCAGCCACATATAAAATACCCAGTATATCCCATTTCCATCCTCCCACCGTCATCCCAGCACAGACCACAGCGGGACAACTCTTCTGAGATGAACAGGCTGATGCAGAACGGTCCTGAGCCGCCGTGGTCCTGTGAGAGGGATGCTTCCCCCTGGACTGGGCCTGGCCAAGCTCTGCCAAAATCAGTGCCAACAACTCCCAACTCCTCCTGGTGCATCAGGGCAGCCCCAGCCCCAGGGACACCCCTCCCACAACGCCTTTCGTCGACATCTAGGTATGTTTAAGGATCTCCGCTGGCTAAATATTGTTGCATTCCAGGAACAAAATTTCCACAGAGTGTCTGCAGCTTCTGCAAAGCTTTTAGGAGGTATTGGAAGACACAGGGTGGAATAAGAGGAAAAAAAAAAAGGGTCTTGGAAGGCTGCGTGTTAACCACGCCAGGAACAAAATTTCCACAGAGTGTCTGCAGCTTCCGCAAAGCTTTTAGGAGGTATTGGAAGACACAGGGTGGAATAAGAGGAAAAAAAAAAAAGGGTCTTGGAAGGCTGCGTGTTAACCACGTTCTGCTGAGAGAAATGCAGGTGGTACCCGAGAGCGCAGATATTGCGAACAGATTCTTGCAACTTACCAGTCGTAAAAATATCTCTGCAAAAACTGCTCCCACCAACTCTGTTTACAGAATGCTTGGTATTTCCTATATCTGGAAGTATTCTCGATGGAGCTCCATATGTCGCAGCTAGTCTGACAAGCTTTCTTTTGAACTGTTTGCAGGTTGCAGTCTGTCTGGAGGGCTGGGTGCCGATGCCTTCAGGTTTTGAGGCCCGACGTTATGGGCATGATTATCTTGTTCACTTTGCAGGCATGGAAAAATGGAGCTGGGGTTTAGCAGGATGTGAAGAACCTTCCTAATTATGCCAAGAAGAGCGCTGCCTGAGTAAAATCTCAGCCAGAACCCCAGGTTTGTGATTACCGGTTCTGTTTTAAGCGTATCGCTGTAATTTTCTGTGTTTCTGCTTTTGTTTACATCGTCGTAGTCAGCGGGACTGGGAGATTAAGAACCGAAATACATTATCTTTGCACATCCTCAAAACCTGTTGAGAAAGGAGGAGAAATTAAACAAGGACAAAACCGCGCAGTGAAGTGAAGCTGTTTCCTTTGAGCTGCCTTATTAACCAGTCAAGTACTTGACTGCCACTGTCAGCTAGATTTCTTTAGAGAAAGAGTGGCGTTTTGAAAAATACAGATTCACCGCCTGCACCAGCTAATGAGGCCCTTCAGCAACGTTCATTGATAGTGTAAATTCATCATAATACAGTGCTACAAACCATAAATGGGATCTGCATACGGGAAATCATCCACCATTAGAAACTTGCCAGACACGGAAAGAAAAAGAAGCCGTTGATAAGCAGAAAACTCATCTCAACTGCTCGGTGCTGATGGGCGTGCAGCGCGTTAGAAATGCCAGACAGTGCTCTGATGGGAACTTATTAAGGTGAATGGAGGTGCCTCATCAAGGATATTTTGCTCCTCTTTGTTCCTGTTTTATGGACTCTCTCAGCTGTCTCCCTTGTGTTTGCCAGTGCTGGGTTAGACAAAGTTTGCTGCAAAAGGTCTACCATCAACATAAAGGGACAAACGGCCCCAAACACGTCCCTTTCCTGCACACGCACCCATGTGCTAATGTGTTTAACTGATTTTGAGTTGCGTTTGCAAGCGATAGCTTTACAGACACCAAGTGATCTTAAGGGCTATGTAGTACATCAGGAGGGGACAGCAATAAAAAATTATTGGTATAAAAAAATATACCAAGGTGACTTCCTGATCTGCTAAATGATTATCGAACAGTGCTGTTTTGCTATCCATATCAATCAACAAATCTCTCTGCAGTGCTCCTTTGGTACTCCTACTCTTTTTGGATAGTATCAATTTAAAAATCTCTGGGACCATTAGGTCAATACTTCATCTGATTTGTCCGTTGGCCAGTTGCCATCATCCTGCTTCAGGGAATTCACGGAAAACTGTATTCCTCGTGCCGTGGCCGTAAAATGGTCAGCTTCCTGAAAAGAGTAGGTGTACAAACTTGTTAAAATCTTGGAGACCATGTCCCTGACATGCAGGACACCACCAAATTATGTGAATGAGCTCTAAGAAATAAAGCAAACTGCTATGAAAGGGCTTTGGAACATCTGAATTTGTCTCCTGTGGTTTTGATTCCAAACACATGGAGATCTGAGGACAGACTACGTTGGGTTAGTCTGTGCCTACTGCCCTGACTCCCCACTGTTGAATGAATCTGCCTGATGAGGAGCCACAGATGATGGGGACTAATGACCACCAACAGAGAAACTGGAGAAGCTGCAGATCCTGGTATCCTTCTTCTGTCCATGTCTTTTGGTTTCACACATGAAGACAAGGTCAAGGGCACAAATACTGGTCTTCTCTCCCAGGGGATCTGCTTTCACCTGAAGGCTTCCCACAGGAGTTAATTCAGAACTCATTCCAATCCATGCAAACCCTGAAGCCCAAGTCCCCTTCTCCCAATGTCACCTGTTTCACTCGGCTGACATGTTTGTGTCATCAGCTGCACAAGGCACTGGGCAGAGTAGCAGAAGCGTAAGCAAACATGTCTGTGTTTGTAAACAGGAATAATGATGTTGACTGTGAGATAAGCAGGAATACCTGAGCAGAAACAGCAGGTGTTGATGCTTTCTCTTCCCTCTGCCTTTCAAACAACTTTGGTAGCTCCTCCATGGTGCTCCTGTCCCCTCTCCTGGAGGCAAAATCCTTATGGGCATTTTTGGAGAGCCCCTCCAGTGTCTTTTTTTTTTATTAATGCCTGTTATGTGTTCCCCATGTTACGAACTCTTTCAGAGCTGAATGCCCAGAGAGATGCTCCTTGGTAGTCTCTGATCTCTTGTGTTCCTCCTCCCCTCTCCTCTGCCCCACCAACTTCTCTTTTCTTTCCCCCTTGCCCCATCTGACTCTCTCCCGGCCCCGGTCACCCCACTCTTCTGAATCGTTTTTTCTCTCAACTCCTGCCAAAGTCCATACGATGATCTCCAAAGGGACCCCCGAGCTTGGCTTCTGAAAGGGTGGTTTTCAAAGAAATCTGGCCTGCACGTTGTTTAATGCACTGTGGACTGGAAGAGATGAAACAGTTAGATGCTTTTGTTCCTTTTGCCCGCCACTCAAATCCCCAGCTGATAATTACGAACAATAGATGAAAATGTGTTTGGTGTATATCATAAGAAGAAATCTTAAGGAAACATTAGGCAGCCTATTATTGCAAGGCTCTTGTAAATACTGTTTTGTAAGAAGAACCTATCTAAGATGATGTAAAACTTAATATTCCTATTAACAAGATGTACTATACTATTTCCAATTCATATCAGTGAAAACGCATTTTAAATTACCGAGTACTCGTATTTTATCTGAGCCGATGTTCTGATTCATATGCCTCCTCTTTAATCCTATTTTCATTCAAAGTTTCACAATACACATCTTCTTTTCCCTATTTTATGTAATATTTTTCTGTGTTTTCAAAATGTAATCAAAGCTTGTTAGCCTCTACCCGACCACGTTTGGGTGAATGGGAATATTAATAATACCAGGTATTGATGTCTTTATGTTAAAATTTGATTTATTGAGCAAGTGGCACATAATCTGTGGGGAAAATACCTAGAGATAACACCTTGAGATGATTAATTGTGTTTACAGTGCATTCCTGTAATAATTGTTTACAAGGAAATTTATGCATGAGTTGCTGCCCTGGTTCAAAAGAATAACTCATCAGATTGTCAAGCTCTCTGCTCTTGAGTATTACAGCTAATTGCTATCTTTGCTAGTTGAGCATCATAAATCCTTCCTCCACAGAGCTGAGAGCAGGACTTTTGGATCATGCTTTTTCACACAGTGAAAACCCTTTCATTCCTGGGAACATCAGGTTTCTTCTGCAGGAAGGAAAAACAAAGTATGTAAGGGGATGCTGCTTCCAGGCGATGGGGACAAGTTGGATATGGACAGGTTGGACTGGCGTTGGATATAACTTCTGCAGCGAGCTTATACAATCACATGTGAAACTCTGCGTTGGGTAAATTTGCCAGTAACGTTATTGATAATGAATAGCCTATGAGGGTGTAGACTGAGTCTTCTATCGTTAAAAACCATTAAATGCCCAGTTCTGCCGCTCTCACCCTTGCGTTGCTTTCTCCTTCGCCAGTGTTGCAGGGTAGAGCTGGCAGGGTGGGTTGGAGAACGGTTCCTTTGCAGCCATCTGTGCTTATTACCAATCTAATAACAGTTGCACAATTCTCCCTCTTGGAATTAAATCCGCCCTTAAAAATTCACAGAGATAAGCGCACTCTTCTTTTGTACAGCTTCGTGCATTTGGGGTTGGGTTTTTTGTTCTATTTCCAACTTTCAGGTTTAATTATTTCATAGCTAACTTTACTGGACTTACAGGAGTATTATTGCAGCAATATGTTGCCAGGAAGAGGTTGATAATGTTTAATAATTCCTGATTGCATTCCTGTTCCAGTCCATGATCGTGATTATACAAATGTTTCTGGTGCTATTTTTCTGGTCAAATCCTTCTTTTCAGGTTTTTTTTTTCTTCCTTGTTGACAGTGTATTGGTCAGACTACAAGAGAAACCGACCTATTTGCTAGTTTAATTAAAGATGTCAGTAAAATCCTTAAGGTTTGCCTGGGAAGGAGCAGATTTACTTGCTGCTTTTATGCACACTGTGGGATTTAAACATTTTGAGAATTGCTTTGGTGATTTTTCCCAGGAGATAAAGGAATGGATTAAGTGAAGTAGTTTCTGACTATAATTGGTCTGGTTTAAACACTTAAAAATAACTTTAAGAAATAAGAAAACACAAACCAGGTTTTCAAGCAAGGATTTAATTTTTTTTTTCCTCCCAGCTCTGTGTTTATTCCAGCTTTGGTGTCTCATTGTGAGCTATCAAAGTGTGCTGTACGGAAGGTGGTGTCTATGTCCTTTAGCTGCTCTGAGCAGTGGTCCAGGCAGAGGACAGATGTCTAAAGGGGAAGAAACAAAAGGCCTAAATCTGAAGAAACAGCAGGGGAAGAGAGAAAGGAGATGAGAGAGAAGGGGGAAAAAAAAGGAAAAAAAAGGCTTTCAGCCTTTGGATAGGTTGTTTGCTCTTTTCAGACACAGTGGGCTGTGTGCGCTCTCAGTTTTGCCGGTGTTTGCAGGCAGCCCAGAGAAGGGGGCTCCTCAAAGGCAGGCTCCCACCACCTGTGGCTGAGGTGTTCCTGGCACAGCCCCACGGCGCTGGCACCCTGCTGCCGCTGCTGGC
>NW_010404187.1:110013-128013 GCF_000710305.1 Buceros rhinoceros silvestris | reverse complement strand
CGCTGGCCCCCTGCTGCCGCTGCTGGCGGCTGGCGGATTCAATCACGGATACTCACGGGGCATCACGGAAAAGCTGCTCGCTCAGTTTTTCCAGCCCGACACATGGGTTCTTCCCTCTGCCTCCCTTTGTCTCAGGCAGGTGAGCGGCCAATAGCGAGGAATCGCTGCCAAGCGATTCATGTCAGAGTCATTTAGAAAGACAGAGGTGGCTTTGGCATCACTCAGCCTCTTCAGATGGCTAAACCAAGGCTAGCACTGTAACCCCCGAATGCCATCGGGTCTTACGATACCAGCTGCACTGGGTGAAGGCAATAAAATGCGCTGCTGAGCAACTTGAAAAACAAATTTAACAGCTAAAATTAGGTTTGTGGTCCAAATAAACGTGCATTACTATTACACATACAGCAACTCTAGTAAGAAATAAGGGAATTCTCGAGAGAAGAGGGAAAAAAAGCCAACCAAGACTTTATGAGCACGTTTTGATCAAAAGTAGACACAATAACACAACATGAGGCAGGTTCTGTAGGAAATATTAGACTCCAATCTTACAAAATATTCCAACCATGCCTATCAAGCAACATTAATAACAGTGTTATTGACAGAGTATTCATTTAAAGTCTTTCTGTTGGATACAATTAACATTTAGATGAGAGACAGTTGTAGGTACCTGGGTGATATATAGAAAGAAACAATGACTCATGTCTCCAGCAGTAACGGTACCAGCCTCGCAGAGGGGAAATCGCATTTCTTCTAGCTTCACAAAAAAAATATTTCCACGGACCTTACAGGAGAAATCACCTTGTTCCTATCAGAAGGATTGTGGCGTGCTGCTTCCCTGTTCAAAGAGGACATTTCGGTGCAGTTCGCCAGGCACAGGGATGGTTGTATTTAGGGCAAGAGTAGGTAGTGCAGGGGAAAGAGCTGACCTGGACAGTTCAGCTCTGGGGTCTGGAGGAGGCTGCTGCGCTCTTCTACCAGGTTTTTCTTCTAGAAGACCTGTATGTGTTTATGTTAATCTTTACATCACCCACATGAATGTCAGCAAATGATGGAGCCTGTGTGCACCAAGGGTGAGGGCAGTGGTGGTGTCCACATCTCCTACTCCTGTATCCGTGCTTCAAAGCTGAAGCCAGAAGTCCTCTCAGGCCAACCCTATGTCCCTCTAAAGACCAGAATATTTAGACCTGGCTGGATGGTGAAGAGGATGCTGGAAGGACAAGTTCGGGCGATGTTTTCCTGAGGTTCATGACTGACTTCATGATGTCTCTAACCAGATGAGAGACAAACCTTGGAGCTTGGATGCATCTCACCTGCTTTAGGTCTTTAAAAGTTAGTCTGGACTTGCTCTCAGTTTGACCTGAAAGCTGTTTATTACTAGCTTCAGATCTCTTATTTTTAGCAGTCGCTAGTCTAAGTCTCTTTGAATGTGACTGTGGGCTGCTTTCTTCTCTGCATCTGTACCTGCCTGAGGTCTCTCCACCCGACTGGGTTTTGGGAAAGCAGTATGATAGTAATTAATTGAAAAATTGCCTTATATTCCAAACAAAAATTGTAGATGAAATGAAGCCTTAATAAGAAGCCTTCTCAGTCTTAAAATGGAGTTTTCTCCAACCACGCTGCTTCAAATCTGATCTCTAATAGCCTGGTAGTAGTTTATTTATATTAATTCTGTACTGGATATTCCACATTTTGTAGAAATGCCCAGAGCATGCATGTTAAGCGGTTAAGAAAATTAATCTGCCTGAGCAGTGATAACATTTGTAGAATGAAACCCTCGCAATTAGAAAGACATTTGAAGAAACCATGTTAAAAGGTGCTGAAATGTTCTTGAAGAAATGCCACATGTTGCTGCGGGCAGTAATGGAACATTTCCATATAAAGTACTACATAAACACATATAAAATGTAGACATATGTTAGCAGATTATGGAGTGTGAGAGTGATACAGTAGTGATGATTATTTGCAAGTGTGAATGTTACCAAAGCTTAAGGTTATCTCCTGGTCTTGGACCCCATATGCAAATAATTATATCTGAAAATAGGTGTCTCCAAGGCGATTAAATATAATATACATTCAGCACTTCAGAAACACTGTAGGGTTTATTGATCCGCAGTACGTGGTAGTAAATTCCAGTAGATTTATGCTCAGATATCAGTGAACATATGGCTTAAGACATGCAAGTTTGACATAAAGTTATTCATATTACATACGCTTCCACATGGTTAAGTAGCTGCAACTCAGAGAGCGAGCAATATGCAAGAGGTGAAGTCAAATACGCATTACCTACCCGGAGGTAATTTTCTATGCGTAGCACATAGCAGTTCTAGGAACAAATCAGAGACATTTTAACTCTGCGTTCATCTCTCCAGCGTTTCCTGCGAATATGTCCATCTCGTATGTAAATAGATCTGGTTTTCGAAATAGCTGTTTGTCTAAGTGAGAATAACCTACAGATTTCCATAGCCTACTGGGCCCAAAATAGCGTCTCAAAAAAAAAAAAAAAAAAAATTAGAGCAACCTGAGACACGGCAGCTCTGGGAATACAGTCTTAGTGTTCCTTTGACTGGGGGGTTATTCCAACCCCCCTAAACCCCTGTTGCATATTAAAAAGGCTGTACACTGTTCCTGCTCCAGCACCTAAAAGCGCAGCTATGAAATCAAGAAAGCTGCTTGAATACTTCCAACTGATATTTTCAGTGCTGTTTTCCTAACAAATGTTTTTTCACATCCTTTTTTCTCCCCCCCAAATGTTTGCTTGAATTAGAAAACAATCTCTGTACTCAAAAGTGGCAAATCACTTGAGACTCGTTTCTGAAGAGTGCTGAGAAATCCCTCTTTGCATATCTTTAAAGATGTTGCTCCAAGAAAAACAGGAATTTGTAACTTGAAAACCTTCATCAGCTCCAACTTTGAAATAAATCATTCTTGAAAGAACTCGATACTAATCAGGCCAGGCCTTCTCGCTGGTGTGCACTGGAGCTGTAGAAATTCAAGCAACACAGACTTGACGATCTTAATCTGTTTAATAGAGGGTGTTCGTCTACGTGACGGAATTACATCACCATTTTCCATTTCGCAAAGACCAGGAAGAGAAAAATCAGAGAAGTTAAAGATGTCACCACGTGGCTGAAAGCCTCCGTCCTTTCTGACTGCTCTTACCCATATACGTGTTTTTACTAAACACCAGGGTTGCACGATGCAGTCCTGAGGAAGCTGCTGTGTGTTCGGTCGATACCGGTCACAAAGAGCCCCCAGCCCTTTCCTTCGGTTCTGGATCAGGCCTGTTCTTGAATGAACAGGTGCAATGTGTGGGCCAATGCAGGACAGATTAATTATAAATTATAAAAGGCACGGTAGTATTAATTTGCATTTCATAGCGTGGTGCTGTTCAGTTATCGATCCAATGATTCTGCGTGGATGTTTTGCTAGTACGGTACAGCACTTTGTGCTATGTTGAAGGTGTACAGCCCTTCAAAGCATGCTGGTGTTTCTGCCACAGTGCTATCAAAACCCACATCCCGCAAGCTGTCTGCAGAGTCCAGCCCATGTCCACGACTTAGGAGAAAGGAATCGATGTAGGCAATGTTTGACCTAAATTTCAAAGGGAAGATTGAAACCGTACTTGGGGTGCAAAGAAGTTCTGTAAACAGAATAATCCACGCTCTCTCATTCTCCTCTAAACCTGGTTCCTGCATGAGATGGTAAGCCCAGCTCATCCATTTGATGACTTGGTAAGCGAATCACCTCGTGTCAGTGCTGCAGCAACTGCTGGGGTGGGCTCCTGCTCCCAGGCACCAGCAGGTCTCCAGTGCTTGCAGCCCTCTTGCCCCCCAGAGCATCAGGGGCAAGGCCAGACCCCCACTTACCAGAGGCAAGGGGAAGGGGTGTCACTTCTCCTTTGGGACCTGACTTGCCCATTAATGATGATGGCTCGTCAGCAATGGGTTACGCTTTCAAGTCTGACTGCATGTGGTGACTAGAAGTTCCCTTGCTAAGTGCTGCACACAGCGTGTCCACGACGACGGTCGAAGGGGGTGCATTAAGGTTTGCAAACAAAGAGCCAGGTAAGTGTGTTCTCCTGGTACTCCCGTTTTGGAAACCCACCTATCTCCTTCCAGAAAGGAGTTACCTTTCAGGATGAGTCTTCCCTTTCTTCATTAGCTCCTTATTAGAATTGGGCTAATCGGGTCGGGTAGAATTAAAACTCATCAGAACCCTCATCTAAAGATCAGAGGAAGCCATTTTTCCTTTGGAAAATTACATTTCCTTTCTGTTCTCTCTCTTTTTTTTTTAAATTTCTGTTCCTCCTGTTGTTGTACAGGAACAGATGTGAATGAATTCCCCAAAGAAAATTCATTCTTGTAGCATTCTGGTCTGATTTCTTTGTCCACACTGATCCCCAAAGATAGTAAACAGATATTTATAGGAAGATTTTATGATCTATTTATTTCAGCTGCTTTTCTTATGTAAAAAAGAAGAATGCGAAGAAACCTAAGTTTAGCCATATGTGAAAGTGCAAGATAATTAAAAAACCCCTTCAATATTAATTATTTTTAAATGTGTAATTACATTTAAAAATCAGATCATTTCCTCATTCTCAGAGGACCTGCTGATATCTGAGGCTGGAGTCAGACACGGTTTTAAAAATTCTTACTCATTTGATATTACAGGATATTCAGGCAGGTGCAACAAGTGTACGTAAATATCCTCTTACATTCACCAACTATTAACACACATAGCTGCAAAACAAAACACACTGGCGGACCAAGTCACAAGTTAAAGAAGAAAATCTCAGTGAAGGTTAATTTAAATGAACCTTCAGCTGCGAGTCAGAGCCTCTGAACTCTGGTTCTAAAAGCCTCAAACACCGGCCTCAGAGCAGCCTTCAGTCAATTTTAAGAACTACCAATATCTGCACAACAAAAGAGTTTTTAAAACTGGAATGAGTTTTTTTGAACATCTTACTTAGGAAAAAGTCAGTTTTGGAAGTTTCAAAGAGACTTTAACCCTTTCGAGTAGGCAGTGGGCTGCATTTTAAGAGGGCTCTTAAACACAAAGAGCACAGCAAAGTCAGACGAACCCTTTACATCGCTTTTAAACAGAAAAGGATCTTTATCAGTGTTCTTTGTGGGGATCTGCAGAATCTGAATATTCGCATTAAAAAGGCTAGACTAGCTAACATTTAGCCCTCAGCGAGTAATGGATGGCGTGGTTTTCAGAAGAGATTTGTACCTCCTCATCGGAATTTCATTGTAAAGTCTCATTATCAGATTAAAGCAGCAAAAGGGTAAAACTTAAAGGAGCTCTTTATTACAAGATCTCATCTGGTTGACTTAATAGTGAACTTGGGTTGTTCTGGAGGGATTTTCCTGATTGGGATTGGAAGGATTGCTGACTCACCCGTCAGTTCGTAGGAGTCTGGTAAGATACACCAGATACCAAGCAATGCGTCTCCTGACCTACAGGCTAACACAGAATAGAAGTTTAAGAATCTGATAGAAAAGCCACAGAAGTAAATCTGGGTCATTTCAGTGACTTTATGGAACTCTGGAATAGGTCTGGTATGTTCCTGCAGCAGAATTCTCTAGATGTCTCATCAGACCTTTGGAAAGGTCATTGTCTTCCATCAAATAACCTGCAGCAGATCCAGTAGGGACATCGCTACGCTGAAATGAACTGAAATCACCAAATCACCGTAACAAGCAGCTGTCAGAAAATAGGAGCTTTTGATTCCTTTTGCAACAGGTCTTGAACTGCAGCAGCAGCAGCAACCACCCTGATCTAGGATTTTGGCTGCTGCAATCGCCTTGACTTCAGTAAAAGGACAAGCTGCTGTGGACCTCTGCATGCTTCAGGCTCTGTGTCATCGTCTTCTCTAAGTCCTCAGCCACCCAGACAGCAAGCAACACGATTTTTAAGCCTACATATGCCATTTCATGAATGTTATTAATGTTTTTCTCTTCTCACTATATTAATTATACTGTGTCTGATCTCTTGAAACATAAACACCTCAACCACCAAAACAAGAGCACGGTCGTGAGGGTAAGGGTGAAGGTCACGAAGATGTAAGGGTGCTTTTTTGGAGAAGAATAGATTTTCACAAATGCTTATTGACCTTCTAGAAACTCCACTCTGGTGCTTCTCAGGGTGGTTGGATGTGCAGCAAACACTTTGCTGTTTGACCACCTTCTGGTGGGGTTTCCATCCTCTGCACTTGGTGGAGCAGGAGTGCACACAGAGCTGTGCACTCCAGCACATCGCTTTCAACCAAGCCTTTACCATCTGTTTCAACCTCTAATTACAAATGCAGAATAACACAATTCACAATTGCATCATAAAAAAGTAAAATACAAGTGATTTAAATGCATGTGTGTGTTCCTTATGCAAGGCAACGTTCATCTGTTATGGTTTACTGTCTTTTAGAAACAACTCTGGGGTGAAATCCCTCTTTGTGGAGGGAAGAAAAGTGATTTCAGAGTTAGAAGGCATTTTTTTAAGGTATGTTTCCAGGTTATTATTGCTCTTTATGTATTTCTCTCTTTACAAATTCTCCATATTCCGCCAAAATTGCGGTATCTATGTCACTCTGGGATGGATGGTGTGTCCAGAACAGTCTGCTCTCCTGGAACGCACAGACTGGGGACTCCTCCAGCCAGCCCTGCTCTCTCCTGGCTTCCTACAACACCAGCCACGTGCTGCTGCTCCTTTCCCCCCTCTTATAGACCTGTATTTTTTTGTATCGTTACAGTGGCATAGGCTTTTTTAGCCTATAAATGGAAATATCTGTTAGTTGCCGCCACTTCTTCTCCTTCGCAGGGCAAAGGCAGTAGTCGATTTAAAGGCAGCCTTTAGCTATTCCCCCCACCATGAGAGATGCCATGCTGGGACATGATGCTGCAATGCTCTCGTGATAGGTACCCAGTTAAAACTCAGCTTTTCAAAAAGTTATGTTGTCGTGAGGGATTTTTAAGGTACTTGCAAAATTCCATTATTTCTGTAACTTGTGTGCTTAACTTTCAATTCCCATCAGAATTCACCGCTTCAGTTCACCAGCCACGTTTCTTGGCGTTGAAGAAGCATCTTGCGATTTCTCAAAACTCTCTTTGGTGCTGAGATACCCTAGAACAAAGCTTGCATGCTCTCTAGATCCCCCACTTTTCTCCATTCGTGCCTCTGCCATGAATAGAGACGACACCTCAATCTGAGTGAACAGAAACTAAAAAAATGCGTTTTCTGGGGAGAAGCAAATTCTTCATTGTAAGCAGCTCTTGGGGAGCATCAGAGCAGCTCTGAGCTCAGGTCTGCTGGTGAGCAGTGGGTATTTTGAATGTAGCATGTTGTGAACCCTGCAGCATTTGGAGCCTTTCTAGATAGAACAATCCAAGCCCTGCGATTTATCAAGCCTTCCTGCGTGGTCTGTAGAACAACCAATCTCGCAGCCTACGCCCAGCCCTGGCCTGGCCTTTTGTCCTCCCTTCCCCTCCTCTTCTCATCAGCGTACTTCAAATAAGGGTTCAATGTATCAAGGGATTGAACTTCATGGATTTAAAATGAAAGCTGAAGAATTTGTTTTCTCTTTGACATGAAAGGAACAATTAGCTGGGGCGCACATCCCCTCCAATCAATAGGAGACTTTTCAATCCCTTTGAAAGGCTTTGGATCGGGATCTAAAAGAGCAAAGACTGGCTCTAACAAAGGTGCTTGAATAGGGAGGGAAAGCTGTTGATCAGATGCTCCTGGCACGGTAGATGGTACAGCAAACTGATCAGCACACTTAGTGCCTTCCCTTAAGCTCTGCCATGGGCCAAGTGATGATTGTATAACCGGGGAACCCTGGGGGCAACGCCAGGTTATTGGTTGTTGGTTATTACAACTCTTGCTACCTATGGCTGACGTGTGTTAGGAGGTCACAAAAGCCACTTATTTATTCCAGCTCATGGGAAGCACCTGGGATAGTCCTTGTTTCAGCTGCAGCTGGTTGTGGGAATGGGGAGAGGAAGGTGGCTGCTGCTGGGGGCAGAAGGAGAAGGCTTCAGGGAGCTCTGCTGGGCACAGCCTGGGTGAGTGTGGGGCTGCTGGGCTCTGCTGGTCTTCACCTGGGGGTTAGGGAGGGCAGTAAGGCTGTGGGTGCTCAGTGCTCGCTGGCAACAGGGGTGCTCCCACCATCCCCATCCTCCTCTGGGAAGTTTTTTTGTATGAATGCAGATGAAAATTACTTATTACGGTGTTGGATTGCAACGACTTGAGTTCTGTGAGGTGGGAAGAAGGGGATAAGGTATAACTTTGGGGAGAGTGTTTGACAGATTTTCACGTCTCCTGCTCTAACAGCTGCCAGCATTTGTCAACCTGGCTATAGAGAAACGTTTTGGAGTTGTCTCTTTCTGTTTTCTTTTCTTCCCAGTCAGCTGCAGCTTTGTTTTTCTTAGCAAATCATTCTGTACTGTGATGGCTCTGTCTTTTTTTTTTTTAAAGCTTTGTAACTGAACTTTATTTTTCTGTATGCGATCTGGTTTTGAGGTTGTCAAGGAACATATTGTCAAGAAAAACAACAAATCCACCCATACTATGAATTAGCTTTATTTGAAGAAAATATAGTTCCAGATGCACCGAGATTAAATTATTTGGCAATAAAAGCTTTTGGGTCCGTTCCCTCTGGAATGGCATAGTCCTGATGAAACAATTACTAAAGGGAATTTATTTTAAAATAACATGTGCTTAAAAGAAATTGGCCTCAGATAGGCCAGTACGTTGTTTTTGCCCAGCCTTGCTTATTGTTTTCTTTAAAGGCTCGTTCCGAGTAGCCCCGTTAACTGGCTATGTTCACTGATTGCGAGCTTGTCTTTTCTTTGGCTTATAAAGGCCTTGGACTGGGGTCAAAAAGAAAAGGCATGTAGCAGGCAATTTTAAACTGCCAGTTTTTCCCATTTTAATACCAGTTTTGTTTGGCTTGTTTGCAGTGTGGAGCTGAAGCTGTGGTACCAGAGCCTAAACCCCTGGTGGCGTCCACACACCAGTTTGGGCTGCTGAGATCCCAGTATCCAGCCCAGAAATTTCTCTTGTGGGCTGAGGGCAGGACCCTGACGTTTGTTCTTCCTCACTTCATTCCTTTTCTGTTGCTCTGGTTTGCCTGTGAGAACATGGTCTCCTGTGCGTCGGGGCTGCGGCTGCATTTTGTGCCGTAGACAAATGAGGTCGGCGTTTTCTTACTTTTCATGCCCCGTTAATGCAAATACTGAATGAGAGTTGGGTTTAGTGAGTCTTTTTTCAGCTGGGTATCTTTAAAAATCTTTTTTCCTTGCATCTAAATGGAAATTAAAAAAAGAAAAAAGTTTTTCTGAAGGAACGTGTCTGGAACCTGTAATGATCTTTATTGCTCTTTCAGGGCTATAGGTTTTCTTGTGAGAAAAAACAACAAAATAAATGTCTGCGTCTTTCAACTACAAACGTTAGTCTTGAGTCTCCAGAAGTGGTGTGTACGATATGTTAAGCTGTAGTTTGAACTCTCCTTGGTGGTGTTTATCTACACGTATTTATAGTGGTGTAGTTGGGCATTGCAAGTGCTGTTCTAATGCACAACGAAGATTAAAGAGTGGCAGTTCACCGGGCAGGTTTCTGTCCACACACACGGCATGCTTTGCCTCGGGTGAACCAGCTGAGGTAGGTGGGATAACAGCTTGATACAGAAACCATGGATGGTCGTAGCATGATTTGAGGCAGACTTTAAACCAAGCTTTGGTGTGATTTCATGGTTTTTCTGAAGCAAGGCAGGCAAAACCACAGGCAGCTGCATGGGAAAAGTTACCTTTACAAAAGATTTTATTTTTTTAATAGCTAGGTAGTCTGGTTGTAATTACTATAGCGAAGGCATACGTCCTATCCCTTCTAAACGATCACCTCTGTAATCCAGGATTAGACTTGTGGCTTACCCTCATCCTGGGGAGAGGCTGCTTTTATTGCAAACTTCTAAAATTCTCTGTGTGTATGAGGGAGACTTAACGGTGGGGCGTTTCCTTGGAGTTTGCACCATTGAGATGTTCTCCCTGGTAGGACTTTATGGGGCAGGAATATACTCCTCTAAAAGAGCGCTATGGTGAAAGCTTGGAGATGAGGACATAGCAGGAGTAGAGGCCTCACTCACCTTTGTGCTCTCGGCAATTCACAGCTGTGGTGTGTCTGATTGGGTGGCTTTGTCGTTTTGGGGACATCTGGTGCTGGGACATGAGGCAGGGTCATCCCCCTGTGTATGGGACAGGCTGTTCCTCGATCCCGCTCCTTGGGCTGGTGAGAGCAAGGCAATGAAAGTTACTCAAGTCAGATTGCTCACTTGACGAAAGGTTAAACAGTCATGTTGTCGCTGCTGTTCTGATAAAACAGATTTTACATCAGCTGCAGACTCCAGCTACCATTTCTTTATTTCTGAGAAGTGTACAGAATTATTTTTTTTTAATCCATACATTTTGGCCCAAATGTTATGTTAAATATTTTCTAGCATTACTACTATTTTTTTTTCCCCCTAAAAGCACCATTTCTGTTAGTTGGAGAATACTGCTGCCTACCAGAATGTGGAAATAGGTTTCATTCAATTAATGAACTGGAAACAGGAAGACATTACATAGTAAATGAGGTTTACATATGATAATGTTGGATTTGTCATATAAAAGATTGCTCCCTTTCAGCTCCCTGAAAGGACTAAATTTTGCTTTTGTACAGACTGTACAATGCTAATAAAAAGAGAAGGCTCTATGGAAAGTGTAACAATAAACTAAACCTGTAATTCTAATGAGCAGAAGAAAAGCCGGTATTTTAATACACGCGTAGATCAGAGTCAGGTGGCAGCATCAAAAGCTGAAGGCTCAATCGCAGCTTTGCCACAGACTCCGTACGTAGAGCCGCGCATCTCTCCCACGCCATGAGTGGTGCACGTTGGCGGGGATGGGTGTGGAGGAGGAGCTGAGGCTGCACCCCCTCCTTGCCCTTTTGCCCCCGTTTCATCGGGACAAATGGCACCCAGTGACGAGAAACCAATGAGCTCCTACCCAATGCCGTCTGCAAGCTGCCTTCCCTCGCGGGCTGGGCAGGAACGCTGCCTGCTCTGAGGCAAGAAGGGGTGAAGTGATGGGGGGGTTATTTATCACGTCTCTTTCTTCAGTAACACATTATGTCTATCTTAATCAAGCCAGTTAAGCTAAGGTAACAATGTTCTCCAATTAGTTCAGTGTCACCACTAGTTCTGATTCAACTGTAAGTTCTGTACAATTTGTTCATTTGTCTTTCTTAGAGTTGGTGTCGTAAAAAGAGGTGTTACAGCATCTTGGGACTTTCTAATGTGGAAGCAGAAGAAATATTGAGAATCTGAGTTTTTCATCCTCAAATCACAAAGTAGAAGGGAAACAAAATCTGAAATGATGTCCCAAGATCCAAATAAGGCTTGTTGTTCTGTACACCCTGAGCTGTCCTTCCTAAATGCTTATAGAAAATATTTCTAGGGGGTTTTAACGCGTGTCTTAGCCAGTGTGGTAGCTAGATGGGTTCAGTTTAACACTCATCTCTTGCTCTACACGGGCTATGGGGTTTTTTCTCTTTATTGTTAGTAATTCTGTTTTCGTAGTTCCCATCTCTGTATTTACTGTTCCTCCCGCTGAGCTGGAGCAGGTACAGCTCCAAGAGCCCCCAGGCCTGTGCTGATCCTGCCCTCCTTTCTCTAGAAGGGAAGAAGCTTGTGCAAGTCACCTTCTGATGATGGTGTGTCGCGGAAATTGCCTTCAAACCTCAAAATAAATGTGCTGAACTTCTTTGCCAAAAAAAAAAAAAAAGTCTTGTTGTGACTTTTCTTGAGGAGGGCGTCGAAGGTAGTTGATCAGCTTGTAGCCTTTCACCAACTGGAAGAATGTTAATTATTTCCCCTGAATTTTCTCTTTATTAAACTGAAGAGCATCATCCTGTCCCCATGTGTCATACACCTTCAGCCCCGACTGTTCCTGCTGGCTTCAGCTGGGCTTTGTTTAATTCTTTCCGGTTTCTTTGCACCTTTCTCATAAAAAGGAGCTCAGGCTGGGACACAGCGTTCTAGCTGCGGCTGCATCTTAACGAGGGGAGGATAATTACCGCTGTGGTCACACGTCAGATGCTCTTGTTAACAAACCCCGTTTCTGGAGCAGTTTCACTCCTTTGTCTGATACTGAGCTCATGGGCTACTGTAACTCTGAAGCTACAATACCGCTCCCTTACTGGCAGCTTCCCCTTTGCATTTGATTTCTCCTGTCTCAGCGTAACGCTTTACACTCAGCTTTATTGAATTTCATCTTAATTTCAGACCATCAATCCAGAGTGTTAATATCTTGGATTTTGATCCAGACGTCCCAAGGGTTCCCCCCATCCCAGCTCCTCAACATTGCAAATTTTATAAATGTAATATCTTTTCCCTTTAACTGAGTCATTATGAAAATATTGAGCACTGCTGGAGCAAGGACAGGTCCCAGAGGAATCTCACCTGAAATTTCCTCCCGCTTTGACAATCAACCATTGATAACTACTTCTCGAGAGCAGTTTTTCAGCCAACTGTTCCCTCCACCTTGTGATAATTTTATCTAGTTCTAGACCATATTTTCTTACCTTTTCTCATGGTGTTCTTATAAGAAAACTATCAGAAAACTTGCTGATTACAAGAAAACTTGTTTATCAGAAAACAAGATGTACCGCCTCACTGTGTCTCCCTTGTCCACAAGGCCAGCGATCCTGTCAGAGCGGGAAATTAAATTGGAGAGCTCTGTGCGTGAGAGGTTTTTTTTAATCCAGCTGTTTGAGTTATGACCCCTGCGATATTAGATAAATTTTTCAGAAATAACAAACACGCTGGTTTTTTCTAAGCTACTGCTGTAAGACTGTTCACTTGTTTGTTCGTTTGGTTTTAAAATAATCTGGTGATGTGAGATTAAGAATAGTGGTTTGAAAGCCAAAAGCCATTTTCTGACTGTTACCAAAGACAAAAATTAAGGGTGGGAGCAACAAGCCTTCCTCCATAATAGTGTTTTCTCCATTTCAAGCTGATCAGTAGGAAGTGGATTTAGAAGTGCTTTAAATGATTTCACATCATTTACTGGTAATCTAACCAGCATGTACTGCCTGTACCCTAAGTGCTGATTTTTTTTAAAAGCATAAGAGGAAGAGCAAAAGAACTTTTTATTCTAAGTCATTCTGTAATTTACACATTTTTGTATCAACCCACTTACTAGTGCCATACATAAGTGTTTCCTCTGAACAGATTTAATTTTTAATTTTCCTGAATCAGTGTTAACCAGGAAAAAGGTAATTGTTGTCAAGAGTATTCAAACTGTCAGAATATCATTCAATCTAAAAGCTGTTAGAATCTGTGCAAAAGTAATTACTGAAACTCTATTCAACTGTAATAATAACCTGCCACTGATGACAGCAATTACTGGGGAAAGTGTAATAGAAATCAAAGGCGCATTTTTCTCTGACAAGTACATTTCTAACTAAGGTTTACATTGGTTGAATAGTGTTGACAATGATGATGTGCTGTATCACTCTTAATCACGGTTGGCATGATGTTACAGTTTGAACTGCTCGCTGTTGGAGGAGGACTAATTGTGTGTTTCCTTTGACACTGTCCATGCTTTCCGTACATAGGAATATACATTACAGATGAGCAGAGTTTAAGTGTTGTGCCTCGTTGCCTGACTCGCATCCATTTAAGTGTAGGTTATAAGTACTTTTGCCCTTTAATGTAAAGGCTCTAATTAAAATCAGGATGAACCCATCAGGTCAACTTCTCGTATGTACAAAACACAGAGGGAAGGAGCGCGGTGGCAAGAGTCAGCCCATCTTCTGCTTCCCAGCTAATGAAGGTCATGCAGATCCCTGCTCCTGGATTTACCTCTCTAGGAGACACCTCTGCCTGATCAAAGAGACTTCAGAAGATGGTTCTTTGATGCTTCAAGTCAGTAAAGAGTCTGCCATTGTTGTTATTACCGGCATGAGTTCAATGTCAGTGCTTCTCCTCAACTCCAGCAAAAACTAAGACCTATTTTGACACTCTCAAGGTGCCAGTGTAGGAATAACTGTCCTGGCTTTGGTGGACTTGTGGTAGGAGAAGGTTTAGTTGTAGGTGTTATTTAGAGAGAGAGAGAGGGAGGAAGGAATGACAGGCTTCTTGACAACATTTATTCCTCAGCTGGTGAATTTTGCCCACTTTTTCAGCAGTAGATGAGAAGTTTTCTCCAGAATTTTCCCCTGCTGTGAGAACTCTTAGAACCCAGTTTCAGAATAATCCATCCACAAATCTCTGTTTCAGCATCCTTTATGTGTTCCTCCCAGGAAAATTCCTGCTTCTGGGAACAAGCTCAGGACAGCTGTCCTTCAGGAGCAATGCTGGGGTGGGTGTCCAGAGTGCCACGTGTGTTGGTCCTGCCCGGTTGTTCTCGATGTAATTCTCAAACCAGGTTAAAACTTCACAGAGACAGCTAATTTTAGCAGGGTTTTTTGCTGCCTTTGGGTCCATCAGAGTAACTTGAAGGCTTGGACATATGCAGGAGATGATGTACAGGTCTGGAGCAAAGACTGAGAGCAGTTTCAGAACACACTGGTGGTCAGGTTTTCAGGCAAGAAATTAGGTCCATTGATGTTTACAGAGTGGAAGAAAAGAAGATAACTGGGTGATGCTGTGCAGCTAATCGCATTTCTCTTGTGAGGGCTGTTTTGTTCTTCATATATTTCCACTGACCATAAGCCCACAGTCACTGCCAAGACGGAAAATCGTTATTACTTCAAGGCAGAGCCAACCTTCTTCACCAGTGAGACTCAGTGTGGAATTCAGGGGGAGAGGAAGGAGACACAGAAGTAAACAATCTTTCTGGGGCCGCCAAACTCTACACTCTTTAGAGTTAATCCAGGCTGCAGTGGACTCCTAGGATGACCTGATGGACTTCAACACATGGATTGGTTCACTGGATTGGGGCCTTGCTTGGCTCCCAACAGGAGGCTGCCAGGAGGAGATCATTGTATCCTTCTACTTATTGCTCTAATTGCCTGTTTATGTTTTCTGACAGCCAACACTACCCGATAATTTTTATACACTGAGGCTCTTTCACAAAATCTACTAAGGAAGTCACAGCTCTTGAAAACCAAAATGATTTTAAAGGAAACGATGTTTTCCTTCTGATTTTCCTATTGATGTTCAACAGTTGCATCAGACTGGGTCCCTGGTGTTCTGTTAACATGTGGCTCTTTTATTATAACACAACAATAATGCAATTCAACTGAAAACCGGTGTTAAAACACCCTTGGATTTCGTGCACACCTTATTAATTATACTAACTGCAAAATGACAGGGTCTTTGACAATTGTTTCTATAAACTCTTTGGCTTTCTGAGGTGATGGGCTACGTGAATGAAGGTGGTGCTTTCCTGGCTTGTTGAAAGGCTGCAGGCAGGCGTTTGCCCGACAAGGGGATACGTATATTAATGTATGCTGTGCGGATGAGCTGATGCACTTCATTCCTTACTTGAAATAAAAGACACGAGAGTGACAAAACCCAAAACATGGCAGGACCTCCTCCCTGATCTGAGTTTTCTACCTAAGAGAAGAATATCCTGAGCTATGTCTGAACGACGTGAGGAAACAGCCTGTGCAAATTCTGTCCTCAGCATTGCTCTTGGCTAATGGGATGTTTTTCTTAAGAGTTGTGACCACACAACAATTTTATAGGATGAAAGCACCTAGGGCAGGGTAACGCCTCCATGACAGTTGCTGGTGCCACCATCAGCCTTTGTACAAGGCAGTAGGAGTTTGAAAGCCTCATTCCTGGCAGAGCCCATGTAAACTGTGCTGCGTTCATGTACCTGTGCAGTTTGCACTCCCGTGTCCAGGTGGACAGACTAGGCAGGTACCTGTGTGACTTGCAGCTGCAAACCTGTGAACTGCATAGATAATGAGTTATACAAAACGCTTGCGAGCTCTCCTGCTACACCCCTGCAAATTTGTTTGGGAATTTAGAGGCGTTACGACTGCTGATGATTTTGCCGTTGCCCATTTGCCTTTGCAATGCTACACTTCCTGGCAGCATGCGAGAAATCCCCATCATCAAGTGCTTAGAAACGATTAGCCAAATCTCCCTCAGATTAGGACTGCGGCTTGAAAAGAAAAAGCCACTTACTTACTTTCTCTTCTTCCATGTCCTTAAAGGTTCATATTATAAAGCTTTTTGCTGAAAACCTGAGGGACACTTAAAAGTAAGAGAGCTGAGACTAATGGGGTTCATATAAATAACATAAATCCATTGTCTCAAGACAGCTGAGACTTAAAGAAAAATACTAAGGATCTCAACTTTCTGATAATTTTATCAAGTCTGGCAATCCAGCGTGCTAGAAAACCGCGAATCATGAATTACAAGTCTCTAATAAATGGCAGATGTAGGAAACCCCATTTTAACCCCAAATCACTTCCACTGGTTCTTTCAGCCCTTTCTGCCCTCTCTCCTCCTTTGTTCCAGGTTTATGTTTTCATGTTGCATTTCACTGTTGTTCCTTTATTTGCTGTTACAGGACCAGTAATTGCACTAAAAGGGTGAGAACAAAATTTGAGAGAAACCAGAGGAAGGTGAGCAGTAACAGCACAACTGCAGTTGTTCCTCCAGCCCAGCTACGGCCACCATGTACTAATGGTGCTGCTGGGGTGGGCTGCAGACCAAGAGCCTGGCCAGTCATGTCAGTTATTTAGTCTGATGGTTAATCTGAGATCTCACTTTTATGGTGAAGTGCTGCTGCTTGCTAAAGTCATTAACATCAGTGGAAGCTGCACAGCTGACTCTTGTTCCAAGTGCGTTGCACATGTATTTACCCTTTGTCACTGAGGTTTCTTGTCAAAGCTGAGGCCCAAAGCTGCTATCAACCGGTCTTTTTCCACTGGATCTAATAATGTTTTGCTAGTCTACATGAGCTGAAAATCACTTCAAAGGAAGAATGCAGTGGTGGGGATTTGTTAGTAGAAGTCATCTTCTCCAGAGGATTTCTTCGCTACAGGAGGAGACTGAAGAGGAATAAAAACCCCTTAAAACAAAACAATGAAATGAGTGAAAGTGCCTATTATCTGATTAGGCTTCTGGAGACCTAGAGCAGACTATACCTGTCAGAAACGGGATCCGATGCCCTTTGACTGAATAGCAACAGCCCATTTTCTCTTCGTTAATACTGCCCTCACTCTGTGGGGCTGAGGTGGCTCTAGTTTCTCTTTCTGCAGGGATGCTCCATCACCCATGTTTCTGGTTTAGACGAAGCTTATGTTTAGCTAACCTAATTAACACCTAATAAGCGTCTTTAAGTCAGGCAAATCCTGCATGATTACAATCTTATCCTGGCATGACCACTTCAAATGGACAATCGGAGAGAAGATGATATCCAAGCCAGTGATGAGACTTCAATGTGTGGCAGTAAGGACGTCTGCCTTGCATATATCTACTTGCCTACATAATCACACGTAGCTTTCTATCGTTCCAGAAATCACTCAAGCATATAATAGAGTTTCTGTGAGTTCAAATCTCTTGGTTTAGGTGGTGGTTTAGTGAGTTGTTTTTCTTCCTCAGCATGGATTAGGTTTGTTTTTTTTTTTTTACCCTGTCAGATCCCGGGAAGCACATGAAGAGAGCAGAAAGGAAACCATGGGTTGTAAATGCTGACTGGGCAGCCGCATCATGAATTTTTAAATACAGGAAACAAAAATATTGCCTGAATTACACTTGTGACAACTGCTCAGTAACGCTCTGGCCCCAAACGTCTCTTGTACCACACCCAGATCCTGCACCCGTGGGTGGAGTTTCCAGCTGGTGTATGCCATACCCATGGCAGAGCCAGGAGTTCATCCAGGGAACTGCAGTCCTGGGCAGGATTTGTACTGAGGAGTTTTATCCAGAAGTTGGGCAGATTCGAAATGATGGTTCAAGGAATCTATTAGTTTTGCTGGGGTTACATCGCCAGCCGTGGGCAGGAA
>NW_010404187.1:102076-109933 GCF_000710305.1 Buceros rhinoceros silvestris | reverse complement strand
GGAATGCTGGATCTAAGGGATCCCGTCTTCTGAGCCATATGTCCCCTGGATCTTGTGCAATTTGATGTCATAATTTAACCAGGAAAAACTATTGAAAATAATATCCTACGTGCTTCTGTGCCTATGTTATAGTGATAAAGTGCACAAATGATTAACTGGAACAGGAACACAAATACGTGCCAGTGGAGGTGATACCTGCTCAGGCCAGTCGATGCCTCCTCCATTATCCTGAGATCAGGCCGTGTGTATGCATGCTCCTCGTTCTTCTCAGCCAGGTTGGTTTAAACTTTGAATTACTGGTCCCAGCTAAGCCAGCTGATTTTTTTCCTGAAGAGAATTAAAGTGCTCATTTGAACTGCTTTGCCAACAGATCCATTCAAAACCTCCAGCAATTGGGTTTTAATGAGCAGCTGGGGGAGTAACTTGTTCCTGGCACAGACTGCTCCTGAAGAGGCTATCTGTGCATATCCTTAAGGCATTTGAAGAGAGTGAACATTTTTATGTCTTTAAATCACATTAAAAGTAACTTCAGGTGTTGCACCGCTTTAAGTCATATGAATCCTTAAGACTGCGTGGTGCCCACATCTGCCATTAGCGCATCCCTTTAATGATCAAGGCTGGACTGTTCAAACGAGCTTAAGCAAGTGAGCACTCAAATCCCTTGGGCAGCCAGCAGGACACATTTGAACGCGTCAGTCCTGCTTCTTAATTAGATCCCCAAATCTCAAAGTGAAAACCAAGTGATGTTTTAAACAATTCTTGTATAATTGCTATCTTAGTTAATTTTTCCGAAGGATTTTCAACCTCAATTTAGAAGATTGCGTCAGTCGTGCACTTAACATCAGGCATGTAAATAACCTCATCTCTCCGCAGCAGTAACCGAAGCAGCCGTTAAGTCCTACGAACACCTTTGGAAGTTAGATGACTGCTTAAATGTTTGGCTCAATAGATGTCTGACATTAAATAGGTATTTATGTGCTTTGCTCCACCAGGGCCTTACAGATATAATTTAAGTAGATGGGTGTCTTCTCCTAATGACTGTAATAAAAGATCAGTGAGGGGAAGTGTTTCAGAGGCAGTGGTGGTTTTAGGGAGTGCGGGAATGGATTCGAAAAATTTCCATCTCTTACTTCCGTTTTTCAAGCCCATAAAAAAGGAGCCTCATCCTCTTCTTCAGGTGAGTAAATGCAAGGGCTGCTTTCAAAGCAGCTGCACGGACATTTTCAATGTCTTTCTGCACATTTGGTCACTGGAAGAAAAACCCCTGTCTGGCAGGCAGATGTGCTTTGAGAGACTTCTCTGCACTTTCTGAGGAAGGATGCTGAAAAATAAACTTGCTAAGGGCCATCCGAGGCATGGTGCTTTATTAGCCATTGTTCTAGGGTATGACCCATCATTTCGCCTTAATACACCCACAGCAGCGAGTACCCGTGTTCTAGGAACAGCAAACCTGAGCTGTTTGTCTTGGGGTTTTTTCTCTAGTGGACAGCACACCGTTATTGTCATACTCTGGTTATATTTAATGCAAGCAGGGTACAAGTCCTTTAAAAAAAAAATGTCACTTCGGTGGTACTCGATGCATTTTTATTCCTGAATATTAAGTCCCAATTTTTATAGCCTTAGCTCAATCTGTGGCTTCATAAAACATCATAAATTGGAGCTTAGCTTTATAGGCAAGCAAGATGATTTGATAAGCTTGGGATTGCACCTACTACATCAAATAACATTGCCTCGCTTAGCATCCAGAAGCACTGAGTTATGGCTCTGGTTCAGTAGCCAGTCAAGAGATATAAGAAGCCTTGTGCAATTAACTTCTTGCAATTTTTTTTTCCAAGGGGGAAAAACCCAAGAAAATTTCTTGTAACTACGTATTTTCTACCAATTTTACCTCGTAGTGGAGTCAGCCAAGTGCAACCTCTTGTCAGCACCATCATTATCTATAATTTACATGCAAGAAGCAACAGAAACTTTTAGGATGAAATGAATGTAAAACCAGACCCCTCTGCCTGTTCCATCACCTAGCCTGGCAAGTACAGTAGCTATGTCAGTGACTGTATTAAGAGCTATTAAAATAGCTTTGATGTATTGCTGGCTTTTGGTATGATTTTCTAGGTTTTATTATTCCTCTGACTATCATTTGCTATTTTTAAATGGAATCTACTATTATGGGATACAAGCAGTCTGTCCTTCAGAGGAGACTCTGCACCAATAGCCCTTCTGCTCATCTTCGGTGGCGTGTACAGGGGGACGCCAGTGATCCCCTGGTAGCTCAATGTCCTAGCCACCATTTACACTATTTATCATCAAAGATGCTGCTGATATTCAAGGTTGTGTGCAGGCACAGGAGCTAAATACGTAATGGCTCTGCTGTTTTACACCCGAGAGCTGAGTGGGTTTGACTGGGTGCAGATCTCCATTGGTGCTGACAAACCACTGCTGGCCCCTTTGGCTCTGCCCTGCCAGCAAGTGGCATGGCCCAACAGCAGCTGAGTGAAGGAGTTGTCTCCCCAAATCCTCTTTCTTGGTCCAATCTTACTGTCTTTGGACGAACAACCCTTCTCCCTCCGTGGTCAGATAGTGCTCACTCATCCACAGCTGCTGCAATGTTTTCCCACAAAGACCTGCACGGTGTTTCGAGGCTAATTCAATACCTGGGTGAGATGCCTTGGTGAGAAAAAACAGTGAGATTGCTGAGAAAAGAATAGCATTTAATGAATGCTAAAATGTATTATTCCTTTTTTAACAAAGCTGCCTAAAAACTATTGATTTTGCTACCCACAGATTTCTAATAATATGTCAAGCCTTACTATCATTCCACCAAATCAGGTTTGCTCCCAGCGTGACTGTACTCATAAATCCTTCCATTAGAACCACGGGATTCAAATCCTCCAAACTGGCAAATTCCTCTTCAATTCTGACCAAACGTGTTGTTCACCTGCACCCACATCTTGGCTTTGCTTAGTGAGAAAAACAAACCCCGACTGCTTTCCCTTGTTCGCTGCTCTTCTCTTCCCCTCCGGCTCAGCCATGCTAACGAACCCCTTCCCATGCACGCTTATTTGCAGAGCTCTATTTACAAATATTATGTTACAACTCTGACCAAAATTAACAGCAATAGCTTCTTTGGTCCTTGCCTGTCACTCTAGTCAGCCTCCCATTAAACTTTTCAGGTCACATCTGGAATGACAAGGCTCTAGCAGCAATATCAAGGTACTTCACCTGACCCTTGAGCCACCCTGTTGCAGCTACATCTGCATTCATTTTTGCTGTTCGTTTTGCTCTTTTTTCCCCCCTTCTTTTCACCACTGATAAGATGTCACTCTGGCCAAGCTGCTGGTTTTCCTTGCAGAGCGGTTATCCAGTGTATTGCTGGCGGTGCCTTTAGGGGGAAATACAGAAGTTGGAAATCAAGCTTCCAAAAAAACAAACAGCGCTTCTGATTAGTATCTCATATTGTTATCCTTCCTGCTTCATTTGTTTTCCAGATGGGCGAAATAAAGGTCAACAACCCTAGGGCAATGATCTGATTTGAAAGAAATGTGATTTCTGAAAGGGAGATTTGCAAAAATAGCCATAACCAAGAAATGAGAAACATTTTAAGAAATTGGCAGTTCAGACTAATCTTCCGTGTAGTTTATCTTCGTGAATTGGTAATATTTTATTGTCCACGCAAATCCAGTTCTGTTCTTTTTGTGGCACTTTAAAATAATTTTTCTTCATTCAAATTTTGATATTACTATCATCATGAACAAGGAGATAAAGGGGACCATCACGCACTTAGTTGAAAAAGAGGTATGTCACAGGGTGCCTTTACAGGCCTTTCCCAGGAGCTGTCACGTCCCCAGGCAGGCTCGGAACTGCTCTTCCTCCCATCCCTCCCCTCCCATCCCCTTGGGCCTCCCCTTGTGCTTGCTCCAGCGCAGCGTGGGATGTGCAACGGTGCAGGCTCCTCCTGCAGCCTTCGTGGCTACTCGTAGATCAGACCGGCACTGCTCATTGCTCCTCCAGGAGGTCTTCAGGTACCACACATCGATCGCACGGCGGAGCTGGGACCTGGCGCATCCCTCCACCGCGCCTCGCCCGCTCGGTCCCGCCGGGGAGCTGCTGCCGGGCTCCGCCTGGCTCCTCCCAAAGTCGGGGTCATGTCTCCCTCTAGGGGCTTGCACGGAGGATGGGACCCACCTTCCCCTGGCAGAGGAGGCTCTGGGTGTGCTGAATTGTCTTTTGACAGCCAGCCCACACCCAGGAAAAAAGATGTTTTTGCTGGTAGAGGCTGTGCTGTAACACGCAGCGTGTGCCCGTGGAAAAGACGGGTTAAAAGATTTATGGTAATAAAGTTTTCTGGCAGAACTGAAATCACTGCCTCCTCTCTCGGCTGTGAGGAGGCAGAACTCTAGCATGATGCGGTTTTGCTGTATGGATGAAGGCCAAACAGTCTAATCTTTGCTCTGTGCCGTGTCCCCAGCCTGGGCAGCAGTGATGTGGCTCCTGCACTCCCTGGACAGGGCAGGGGTGCATGCTGGCCGTGCCCTGCCCCCCCCTCGCTGGGTGCCCATCGCCCTCCTCTGCAGCATCCTGAGGCACTTTGGAGGTCCATGCTGCTGTCTGCTGGGGGGAGGTGCTCGTCCGGGGAGTGCTGCTGGGTGTTTTGCTGATCGCTGATGATAATCTTGGTGTAGGGACGGGGAGAGGATGGGGCATGGGCGTGGTCCCCCAGAGCAGCGAGTCAAAAAGAAAACTGGGTGGACCATCAGGCTTCTATTTCAATGTTTTGTTGAAATGGAAAACAAGAAGCATCTAATTGGTTTGATACAGTATTTAAACATAATTCATCGAGGTGAATTTTGAGTTTGCAGTTTAATTTGACACCTTTGTGGAGTTTCTGGGTGGTTTGTGCTTTCTGTTTTTACAGTAACAAGAGCAGCGGGGATTTTCCCATTTAGTGGCCAAGCAGCCGTGATAATCGTTCTGTGCCGCTATTGTCCTGATATTGATCTGAAACTCGGATAAGAAGAGAGTCTGATAAATAAATATAAATCAATAAATTCAATCAAAATATAAAGGACAGTCTTCCTAGAGGCACAAGCGGGAATTGCAGCAATTGAAGGGCAGCCCGTGCCATTCGAATGACTGCTGGTCTTGCGTGAGAAATCATGTACAGCTCTCAAAGACCTCGCTCTAATTAGGGCACACAGAGATTCATTTCACCAACTGTAATCATCTAAAATTTAGGCTAAGGCTTCTGTAACAGTCAGCTGAGAGATGAGATGAGTCACCTTCTGGAGGAGGCTGTTCATTAGCAGTGGAACATGATCATCTGGGCAGTAGGTTCCTAATTTCTTAGATGGCCAAAGTTAGGTGCAGTTCATCTCATCTCTCTTGACAGCTTTGTGGGCCTTTACAGCTGCTCCCTGAGGAATAGCAAAGATTCTTGTTTACCACAGCAATTATTTACCTTGAGATGATTTCCCATTGCCTGAAAGCAATTCATCTTTTTTTCAAATTATGGTTGTTCAGTCAGCAAAACTAAGGGTCTCTATAAAGACACAGCAGCAGCGCTGCTGATAAACAATCTAACGAATTTTTGGAGAAGCCCAAAACAATTTGGGTACAATTATTTTTTCATCAGCTGCAGCGTGGATCAGGAATAGCTCCTGAACACCCAGCTTGCATACCAAAGACTTTGCATGCAGCTCGTGTAACGCTTACGAGCCTCTGGATCTTGCAGGGTAACTTCACCGGTACTGCAAAACCAGGATACGACAGATTGATGCAACCCTTACGTAATACTGAGTACTTGCTTGTTTATATTAACCTTAACTGTAGAATATAGTTACTCTCAAAATGAAGCTGAAGGGCCTTGCTGACTTGAGGGCCTGAGAATATTATACACTTTTCTGTGCTGCAAAATGACTTTGCTCCAACATGAGCTCTCGCAGCCTAATGGGAAAGATGGACAACTGGCTGTCAAAGCCTTGCATCGGGACTAGAATAAGGAAAGGAACCACCCCACAATCACCAGGAAGTCAGTCCTTCTTTGGTCTTTTTCCTGAGTGTGTGTTATTGCCACAGAAGCAATCTCCCATCACCACGAGCCCTGCAAGGTGCACAGCTGTGCCCCGAAGTGCTGCCCATAGGTAATCACTCCTGGGAGAAGAGAGACCTGTGGATGGTTGGGCAGGGGATGCATGCAGGAGGAATTGTCCTGTGCCACCTTCAGCAGATCCATACCAGGGAAGGAAAGTGTAGAAGGAGATGTTTTACCTGGTCACTTGGCTCTCTTCTGCCTGTCCCAGAGGGAAGAGCTGAGGATGAGTTTAGCTCTTCAGTTTTCCTTTCTTTCATTTTGATTCTTCTGCCTCTGGCTGAGATCCCCTCTCTGAGGAGGTGGGACCAGTCCTGGCTGTGAGGTCTCAACCTGGAGGTCTCCAGTGGCTCCTGGCTGCACCCTGACTATTGGGAAGAAGAATTAGAATTAATTTTGTTTTCTTTATGTATCAGCTAAAGAACATATGTGAAGGAGATGAAAGCAGCCAATGACACAGAACAGGGGGCAGGCATGCGGACTGTAGAGAGGGTGAGCTCACTGAGTGAGCAACAGCGGGCTGCAGGCAGGGTGAGGGCAGACAAACAGGCCTTGAAACCCACCCCGACAAGCAGCAAGAGGGAAAGCTCCAGCAGCGAGGTTAGAGGAGCTGGTGTGTGTCCCTAGTGCTGAGCAGGGAGGAGCCAGGTGTCCACACGGTCAGGTCAGGCATGTGGATGTGTATATTTATTACGTATGGGTCACAGAGAATGATGCTGACGTTGTGTTAGGGATGAAAAGTGATTTTAAATTTTTCAATCATTATTATTTACAGAAATTCAGGGCTAGAGGTAGTATCAGGTTTACTACCTGAACTGAAGTTAGTATCTAACCCGGACTGTCCCACTCAGAGGTGATGTTTGCATTCAGGCCAGGCAAGGACAACGCTGGGGCTCAGCAGCGTGAGGGGACCGTGGTGGTCCCTCTCACCTGTCAGGGCCACAATAAGCCTCCAATTTCAATGGAGTCCCTGTGTCTTCAAGAAGGTGGCCCGCATCCAAGTGTCTCCGGTGGTGTTTTGTGGCTGCTGTGGGTGCTTTCTCAGATTTTCTGCTGATTATGCTGGAGCAATATTGCAAGGAATTTATGCGTAATGGACATAAATCTCGCTGTACGAGCCACCTGAGAGGCAAGAAAAATGGTCCTTGTCAAGCATCTACATACAGAAATACATTAAACAACAGCTCTCGGTAGAGCAGGAGCTTCGGTTTCAAATGTAGGGTTTGGGGGAATAATGAAGAACAAAATTAGTGCTTTGGTAATGCATTAAGCCTTTTGGGGGGTTTTCACTGGCAGATTTTTATAGCCTTAAAGGATAAATGGTGATGATAATAAATTTTTCTCACTTTTAAACCAATCTTCCAAAGGAAGATGCAGAAAGCTTCTCCTGCGTGTTCGTTGAGCTGGGACGTCAGGCCACCATCGTAACTTCCAATTAGCAAAACGTACACTAAAAGCGGCTGCCTTCCAGGGCGGGAGACCTCCTGATGGCCATGGTGAATGGCTGTGCACCCTGCGCTGTCGCCCATGTGCCTTCACAGGGCTTTAATGTCCACACAAACATCGTGGAGCCCCAGGTATCCATCAGAGGGGAGATGCCCTTTAACGAGAGATTGCGTCTGTTAACGACCCTGCTGCTTCCCTTCATCTGGGACAGGCGCAGTATTTTTCCATTGACCGTGAGCTGCCAATTGGTGTTGACAAAGAGTTTAAAAACCAAACGGTAAAATGAAAGCGTGCTCGCTCCTTTCAACGTGTTAGTTATTACAAAG
>NW_010404187.1:99478-102004 GCF_000710305.1 Buceros rhinoceros silvestris | reverse complement strand
GCTCCTGTCAACTTGTTATTTATTACAAAGGAAAGAGTAA
Organism: Buceros rhinoceros silvestris; assembly: GCF_000710305.1. NCBI lineage: Eukaryota > Metazoa > Chordata > Aves > Bucerotiformes > Bucerotidae > Buceros > Buceros rhinoceros. The sequence continues at coordinate 101,964 of NW_010404187.1, read as the reverse complement.
TGTTATTAAAGGGCGTGCGAGCCTCTTCCCGTCACATTTCTGTGGCTCTGGCTTTGTTATACATATTCTCATAAATTATTTTGTTGCTATAGCAATACTTTTCCGTGGGTCTAATCCTTTCTCATCTACAGTGCAGCCCTTTACTTTGCTCTCTCAGTGCAACGGGGTCTTTACTTTGGAAAATTACCTTTCAAATTACACATTGAGGTCACGTTCACATTTGTTTTTCAGTTCTAATCTGGATTAGGGAATTCTGAATTTGGGTTAAAAAGGATTCAGAAGTTCTTAGTAAGATAAGTGCCATCTGTAAAATTCTGATATACGTCGTGAGTGTGTATCTACGAGTGTGTGTGTACCTGTACCTTTGCAATTGGAATGGATCTTCTCATCCCATAATGTCTCCTGCACGGAGAGGAAAGTGGTGGGAAAAGCAGAAACGTATGATAAGAAACTCTGAATGCTCCACATTTACGGATTTCTGAATTGTTTTCTCACTATAACCCTTCTCAGCATTTAAAAAAATCATCTCTCAGTCAAAAAATGTTTTCCCAGGCACACAGCAGGAGGAGCAGCAGGGAGAATCCTGGGGTGGCACGAGACAGTGAGCTCTGATGGGTCCCAGCGTTGGCAGCTTTGTTCTAGTCCATAATTTTTCTTCTTTTTCTTTCCTCTTGCTTGCATCAGGTTTTTAGGCTGTTTTTTACTGTTGTTTGGGGTTTGGTTTGTTTTTTTTCTGGTGTGTGTATGTTTTTACAGTGCTCGAGGACCAGGTATCTTCTGTCCCTTATGCGGGGTCATTGCAACTCTAAGCAATGCTTTTCTGTGGAGTTCATGGATCAGCAACAGGAGTGACGAGATTTAAATGACAAAATAGATACTTGTGATTGCACATGTGTATGAAAGTCAGGTTCAAGGCCAAAGGATTAACTTGTTTGCTTTGTATTAAGTAACACTTAATTAAATATTATTTTCTTATATCAATTTTTAAATGGACAAATTTAGGAACGAGACCAGGCTCTGGGTGATCTTTCCTTAATACCCTAAAAGAGTCATTATAATGCCAGCTATGTTGCCACAAGCATGCAAAATTAGTAATCATGAAAGGTTAATAAATATAACTCAAGTTGTTGAGCAGCAGAGAGCTGCTATCGAAGTGCAGCAACGGGCTGGATTCTGACACTGTTACTTCAAATAGAAGCATTTAAAGTCCGGCACTGAATTCACTGCAAAGGTCTGAAGTTCAGCCAGAGCGTCTTAGGTTAGAGGCGAGGGGTGACTATCAACCACAACCACGTCCTTAGAATCACAAAGGTTGTCACGCATTTGAATTCAGCCCAATTTGTTCATGGTTGCTCCTATAGGCAAATCTATTCAGATGCATCAACGCTTTCAACTATTCCCCCTTGGGTAAAAGCTTCCAGCAGCTCCAGCCTTCCTAGCTGATGGGTGCAGGTGCCGTAGCTTCTGCTGCACTGCTTTAACACCCTCGTGACCGTCCTCCTTTATGAATAAGGTCCCTCCTACAGCGAAATGAAAGCCCGATGTCTATCTGTGAATGCTCACAGTGACAGAGGGGTAGGATGGAAGAGGTGGGCACAGTACTGATGAGTGAGAGCCATAGGCATAAGGAAGAATAATGAATATCTCAGTTAAAGAAAGAGAAAATGCAGAGGGGGTCCGTGAGGGTTGTTTGTTTTTTTTTTTCCCTGGAGTCTGTTGTTTCTAATTTCCTCTGACTTTAAAGAAAAATACCGGCATTTACAGACAGAGGAGCAGACCCCCTTAGCGGCTGCTGAGACCACCTCTGGAGCCACCATGACTTTCTCTGGAGATCTTCCGTTTCCTTGGCTTCAAAACTCTGCTATTTAAGCTCATAGGATCTTCCCAGTACGTATACAGAGTATTTTTAACAGCCTGTTTTAAATAGAATTGTAGGGAGTTCTCATTGATATCCAGGGGAAAAATTTCGCCGAAGGGCTGCATGACCGGTGTACGCTTTGACTGCCTCTGGGTATTTGCCTTTTTCTTTTTTTTCCTCCCCAAATGGTGTCTGCTTGTAGTTCCTAAACTCCTAAAATGTGGACATTTTCTATAAGCAATATAAATATTGCTTCAGTTTGGAAAAAAAGTCAAAGCAAGTATATTAATATTCTAGAGGAATTATTTTATTTGCACTAATTTCTCTCCTTTTACCATGGTGTGTTGTCTGTCTTTCTCTTCTGAGTGATACATGTACAGGGAGCGAGGGAGATGCAGAGACCAAAATGTTTCTGAGGGTTGGAGAACAGAAGGCAGGAGGAGTCTGTGCCATGTCTGTCAGATCCTAGATGTGAAACATCATAATGACCCAAAGCCCTTTCTGAGGCAGGTTAAGCAAAAAAAAAAAAAAAAAAAAAAAAAAAAGGGGGGTGTGGTTACGGTGGAAGATGGGAGGCAGGGTCTCTCTCTCGCCCACAAGACGCCCGTAAGCTTTGTGTGTTGTTTTG
>NW_010404187.1:96798-99464 GCF_000710305.1 Buceros rhinoceros silvestris | reverse complement strand
AAAAAAAAAAAAAAAAAAAAAAAGGTGTGTTGAGTTCATACCTAGAGTCGTTTTGTTAAATTTCTGCTCGATGTTTGCTCAGGCTCCCATGATACCTGACCTCATATCCATCTCCATCGAGTACTTTCATAATACCTTAGTAAACTTGGTGCTGAGAATTGTGTCTCTAGAATGAGATTTCCAAATGTACCTTTTTGGTAGATGTTTTAGCAGTCTTGAGCTTTTTGGTTTTTTTTTTTTTTTCCATACTGAGCATTACATGCATTGAATACTAATTTTTGGTGACCAATTAAGTTTTATCATGGTCATATAAGCAAACTCAGAGAAGCATCATTTTTTGTTGTTTATTCCCCAACAACAAATCAATTTCACATTTTGAGTAGGAGGAAAACTACGGGGAAGCTGGGAGAAATGGAGATAACTATGTATCTTTGTTAGGCCACAAAAATAAAGAGAGATCACAGCTTTTTAATCATGCATTCTCAAGGTCTATGTTTAATATCTGGGACTTGGCGTAATTAATTTCATAGCAGAGTTTGTAATCAAATTCATTAATTTTTGTCAGAATGCAAGTGATAAATTGTTCTGGATAAATAATCATCCATCTATGCCATTGCTTAGAGAACAGCCCTAAGCTGGGCTTTGGGGCAGTGGGAATCTTCCTGCATCCAGCCTTGTTAGGTGGAGATGTTGGTACCCAGCAGCCATCCCCACTGCCTCCTTACACAGCTCCAGCTGCTCCAGCAACAGGTAGTCTCACACCTCGCTGGACACCAGGACATCCTCGCCAAACTGGGGGCAAACCACCCAGTGCAGCTGAAGTCATCCCAGAATGGCATATCTCGATCTGATCTTGCTGCCTCTGAGCAACAAATACATCTAGATGTTGCATTATTTACTCTCTATCAGCAAAATATAGGCCAGCTTTGAAATGCAAATGAGCTTCCTCGTCTACCAGCCAAAGCCTGCAGTAGGCTGACTCTACCAAAACGCACCCCGTTGTTATTCAGATGGTTTCATTATCACGGGCAAGCCACTTCACTGGGATACAGGCTTCTCTTTGGGATTTCCACTGGAACACAATCACTGCTTTTCATTTGTTGTCCTTTTTCTGAAGTTTCAGGTTTCCTCCAGGTACCCTTCGTTGCTCTCTGTTTATCATGAAATTGGTATATTTTTTTCTCAGGGCAATCCCAGCCATGTGCTGCATCTGCTCCCTGTCGTCTCATACAACAACGTGCTCTCCAACACTAACAAATTCCAGGCGGTGTGGCCATGTGTTCCGCACATGGCCTAAATCGGGGCTTTCCACACAGCCATCACATTTGCTTAGGAAGAAAGTTCCTTTCCAGAGCAGAAACGCAACCTCATCCTTTCTAGTGCCATCTGGTAAGAATAAACGCTGGAGCAGAGTAAATCTCTTGTCTCTATACATCCAGGGCAAAGTTCCTGCAGTATTGCCCCTGAGAACATGGCATCAGTATGTGCAGCTTTGCAGTCTCATGGCTCAGTTGTATAAGAAAAAAACAGCTTCTCCCACAAATCTCTTTTTACTTCCAAAATAGATCTATTTCTCAGTATTATCCATCACAAATAGTTGTGTCCCACTCCTGTCCCCAGATGTTTACATTGCAGTCCCAAACTTTTGGCTACACATTTTAAAATAAAATACAGACAGCCTTCTCAAGCCAATCCATTTTTATAGACCCGCTTCCTTACCTGTGCGCTATTCTTGGCTGAAATTCCCCAGGAGTGTCAAAATGTAATTGCATTTACATTTGACATTCCTAATTTTCAATCTCCAAGAGTCCAGCTATGGCACTGGATCACCTGCGGGTGCGAGACAGCCAGGTCTGCGGGGCGGGAGACCTGCCAGGAACCGATGAGAAGTACATCCTTTCCTCTCCAGTGATATGCAGCCAAAGTGGGATGCAGGGAAGCAAACCGGGTGATGTTGCTCCGCTATACTGCACCACAGCTCAGTGCTAGAAATGGAAAACGATTGGCAGTTAGAGCTAGAGAAGAATAAAAGAATGTAGATTTATTAATCCCAGTTGTTCAGACCCAATTCCAGCTCGGATAACATCTCTTTTCCCAGGAGCTAAGACTTTCATACTAAAACTCCTCTTTTAGAAGTGTTTGGAATATTATTCTATTACTTAGTCATTCACGCTGAGCTATTGATTTTTTTTTCTTGGCTCTAATCAGATGTTATTGCTTTCTCTTAATTTAGTTTTATAGCTGTTTAATGAAAGCTGTTCCTAAATAGAACCAAAAAATCCAGAGGATTTAAGGAGATAGAAAAACCCGTGGAATCTGATTTGCGGTGTACGTTGGGTAGGAGGGGTAAGTCCTGCTCGTTCTCCATCGCTGAGAAGCTACACAGCACCACAGATGAGACCATTTCATCGGTTAAAAATAATCCTGAAGCAAAAATAACTTTCAGATGTTTCTCTAATTTTGCAGGACACAGAACTGTGAACAGTCGTTAAACTTTGTTTTGCTTCCTGAGTTTTCGGGGAGAGAAACAGATAACAGAATTCGGAGGGAGGTGGGTGGGAACAAACCATATCACTGCTGAGCAATAATAAGAGAAAACTCTGGACTTAATGTGTTTCTTGTGGCTATGGCCAAAGAGAGGAGGAGGCAAGGTGCCAGAGGAAGAA
>NW_010404187.1:89978-96690 GCF_000710305.1 Buceros rhinoceros silvestris | reverse complement strand
AGGCAGCCTGCTGAAGGGCGAGATTAATCACACGCCTTGCAGGAGCTGGGTGTTGGTAAAGTCGTGCGGGAAACCTGCCTGCAGAGAGAGCTTTGTGGAAGGGTTATCACTTCCCCTTCCTAACCCTGAGCAGATATGCTTGCTCCAAAAATGCTGGGTTTGGGACCATGGATTAAATTGTTGATAAAATTGCGATAAAGATCTTGAAGCATCGACTTTAGAAAGCATGTACTTATTAAAACTCCTCTTAGTGGATGTTTAGTACTGTATTGACATCTAGTAATTAGTTTATCCGTAATATCCCTCAATTCCTTTCTGCCAATCAGTGCTACAGCATCCACTGTTGCCTGTCCTAGAGTTCCACAGAGGAGACACCATTGGATTTTGTTCTGTTCCTTTTTTACGTGCTTTTCACATTTCTTTTTCACTCATTTAACACTGTAAAATGGATTGAGCTGCATAAATTTGCCAGGGGCCCTGACATACGCCTTGTAACACCCCTTTTTTTTGGGGGGGAGCAGCAATTTGTCTTCAATCTACCTTGATAGTACTGTCCATAAATCAGTGCACGCTCAGTTTGGGTGGCTTGTTGTTGTTGCTTTAATTTCTCCCGAGTGAAATGAAAAACCAAGGGGATTTTTATCATCTCTGATTTGTAGTTACCAAATAAGAACCAATAAGGTCCATTCCTGTGGCTGCAACGCTGTTTGGGAGAGACCCATTCCAGCCGTTTTCTCCATTTTCCCTGTAAACGGTGTCATTTTGCATTAATACCGTCTCTGGTTGTGTTGCAGCAGCTTCTGTGTTTTTTTGTGGGTTCTTTGGATTAGACTGGCTGTTATGAATTTGACAACAGTTATCAAATCTCCCCTGCAGCGCACTGACTGTCAAGGATATGATGGTCAAATGTTTCACATATTGCAAGCAAACCATTTGTGTTTGGTTTGAAGAATTCCAAAAGAAAGCTGTCAGCTAAGAAATGAAGTTGAAGTAGCCTGAAGCTTTTGGAGCATGTTGATCCAATTATGATGATCCACTCATATCCTTCAGCTTTTTTTTTTTCAAAATCAATTTTCATTTTAGCTCAGGGGACCTTTTTTTTTGGTGATGCAGAGAAACATCTGTAAGGGTATTTCAGATGTGTTGTTTCAGGAAATTTCTTTTTTGTGCAAGAGAGCGTTGAACTCAACATGTATTTTGGAAGTGTCTTTTGTCTCCTGTACGCACACACACACGTGTTTATATTCCGTGTTGTCTGCCTGTACATCCACACACACACGTGCAAGTAATATATACTGATCTGAGTGTGGATTTTAAATTAGTTTACGTATGTTCAACCCGGTTGCTTGTACCTGAGGGGGGAAAAAAAATAGTGCAAAACCCCAAGGGCCAGCACGTATGGACGGGTGTAAAGAAACCTAAACCAGTGTGGACCAGATTCCCAGCCGGCGTATAACAGCAAAGCTGTTTGTCACAGCAGGGCTGTGTCCCGGAGAGACGCTGCGGCGTGTGACACGTTGATATAAGTCAGTGGTCAGCTACCTCCTTTCCTTCCTTTTGCTGAAAAATAACGTCTGAAACTGCTCGTGTTTGTCGTTCTGCTGCTAGGGTGATGGTGCTGGTGTGTCTTGATCTCTTCGTACCTAGTGTGGAATGAGAGTGATGCCATGAGGTGAGTGACATGCTGATGAGTACCACAGCCGTGCTCACTGCAGTACCTGCCTGCTGTGGGATCGAGCCATGGGTATACAACGTTTCTGAGTTAGGACAAGAGAGCCGAGCATAGGGCGCTGTGCTATTCTCATCCCCCATGATAACATGATAACGGGTTGTCGCCGTGTTGTTTTCACATTATAGGGCAAGCATTTAAGAAGTGTAATTAAATAAGAAGGTATTCCAAGCCTTTGGCCATGGCAATAAGAACAAGGTCTGGGCACTGTCTTTGGGATGAGGGACGTTGTCTTTGGGATGAGGGACGTTGTCTTTGGGATGAGAGACTCTCCAGTGTCCAACAGAGAAACATGAAACCCCTGCTGCAGGGAGGGGACTGAGATGCAAAGCAGGAGCTCTGTTCCTTCGGCCAGCTCTCCTGTTAGATCCAGTTCTGCTGATGGTTCCCCACAGCCACATCTAACCATTGTCATCCAGAAGCTGATTCTTTTCTTGGGCAGGAGCTCTCTAAATTCTTTAAACCAGCAATTATTTCACAAACAATCTATACACCCAGCAAGCTACGAGCCGGCTGACCTTTCAGCGATGCATAAATGCTGTTCAGAAACCACCTGCATAAAATCTCGATCATTTAACCCAACAGTAAGAAATATGTAAGGCCTCCAAATCTCCAGGAAGTGAAATTTGACCTTTTCTTCGTGATTCATCTTCGAGCTTCGTTTAATGATGATTCTGCTCTGAGACTACACTACTATGAGATAAGGAGAGGGAGCCTGTCTGTAACAGCAAGAAATGTTTCCAAGTTTAGCATTCGTGTTCAAAGGGAGAAAACTGATCTTAGTTTTAGTCAAGACTGATAGCACCAAAGGCTGTTTAATGGGAACAGGTGCCCAACCACCACGAACATGCTGCGGTCAGCAAAAGCCATGAAAAAAATACCCACATCTTGGTACGACTGCTTCAGGGGAAAACAGCAGACACGGCTTTCTTTTATAGCGTTTATCACCGATGCCACGGGGCATCCTTCTCATTCACTTGGCACAGTGAGCTTGGGACCCGTTACGTCTGCTCTTTTGGCTCGTGTTTTAGTGAAGACCACAGAAGGCTATTCAGGATTGTTAGATTTATAAAGGATTTTAAGATCTTAAATGAGATGTTTATAGAGAAGTTAATCTTGATTTTTATGCCAACGTACCTAGAGCTGAAGGGCAAATGTAACCGCTCTCTCAGCAGTATAATTGGTTAAATCAAGATATTAATATCAAGTGGGTCACTTACATGTTGTGTGGTGTAATGTCAGCCAAGACAGAGCTGATGGTACTTACATACCTTTGCACCTTGCAATGCTGCATTTTAAGACTGATTTTGATAAATGCTGGCTTTCAGCAGAAACCAGGTTTATTTTCATTTGGTTCCGAAGTCCTGGCATTTCTCAAGGAAATGAAGAGTTTATTTGATAAACCCAGGGACAGACTCCAAACGGTGACTTTAACAGAACGATGCCGATTTGCACCAGTTGAAACTTTCAGCCCTTTCTCTCCTACTTCATACACAAAATTTGCGGTAAGACGGCGCCAAATTCCCTTATGATTTTGCTAGGAACCGGATCAGCCCCATAAAAGCAGTTATTTGGAAAGGAAGAGACCAACAGATACTGAACACCTTGCCAAGAGCTTTTACTAACTGATGATGGAGAACTATGCTAAGATCAGAGATCACCTTTCAAACCTGTTGGCATAAATGTACTTTATCTTGGACTTAGAGTATATCCCTCCAACTTTGAAGTAAAAAATGAGCCAGTTAGTTTTGGGGAGCGCTTTCACACTGTACAGTAGCACTGCTGTTCAAAAGACCCATTCAACTGTAAATTGTTAACTGTAAATATTTATTTTTCATCAGAGGAAGGCAGTCCCAGAGGCGGGCTTGGCATCCAGCTGGCAGGTTTTCAACAACATGTAATTTTTGTGCACCCTTTCCCCAGCTGTGCGGTCAGCAGGAGTCAGTAGCTGTTGAAGACAGGGTCTCCTGCAAAGGCCAGGAGTACGAGCAACTTTCTCCTAGATAAACACCATGGGCCATATTCTGCTCTAGGAAGAATTTATCCTGATTTTCTTTTCCCCCAAACGCAAAGGTTTGATTTCATTATAAGGCAAAGCAAAACATTTGTTTCCAGTCAAAACAAAACCGAACATTTGGTAGACTCCTGATTATTTCATTATAAAACCTTTCCCTGACTTAGGTGAATTTTCTAAGTGTTTTATTTTTGCCATACGATAGGAATGGATGGGAGAGTTTGATGATCCTCCAGGAGACACTAAAGCTCTGTGTTTGCAAACACTGTAACAGTGCTGCACAGCTGTTTCAGATGAGCGTGGACCTGCATAAACACAGAGAAAAACCCGCCCAGCCTCTCTAGATACTAAATTGTGCAAAAAGAGAGGTGTGCAAAATTAAAACAACTCCTGATACTGAAAAAAGGAAAACACCCATCAAAGTCTCCGACTGCTGATACGAAGTGTCCCAGGAACAGAGCATTTTGACTAAAAGTTGAAGAGTGGTATGGTTAGTTATTTTTCAGTATCACCACAAGTGGATGCTCTAGGTGTGGCCTGGGACAGATCCGTGTCAGCGCTGCACGGAAGCAAACTCTGACACAGGATGAAACACAGGGGTGTAATTAGCGTTATACAAGAAAACACCAAGGGAAACATTAATTCCCTGCACATCATAAAACTGAGATGTGTCCATTTTTTCTGTAGCTGTTCCAAGAAAGGAAAATTCTACAGCCTGTTTTAAAGGGGAATCCAGTCACTCTTCCCACACGTGTAGGGTTGCTCTAATGAATCTATAAAATTGGGTTTTTGAAACTACCACCCTCCCAACATTGAACTGGGTGAGGTGGGAAATTCAGACTGGACCAGCTCCTCAGCAACCTGCTCTGGCTGGACCTGCCACGAGAAGAATGACTGGCCTGGATGGCTTTTGGCGATGCACAGAGGTCCTATGAAGACCCAAAATACTCATGGTTTGCTGTATGAATGAACAGAGAAAGCCACGTATTGTGCAGGGAAAAAAAAATCTGAGACTTAAGCATAGCCTGGAGGCTTACGTAGGGGAAGATTTGCAAGTGAATATAAAGTCGGTATTACATAAATACAAGCTAAAGGATCAAAAGGCAGATAGCGTGGTGGTGTTTCCACAATGGTTAGGTACTCATCTCTGATCAGGCTTGGGAAGAAAGATGAATAATTCCATTTAAATCATATTGAATCGGAATAGGCTGCTCAAGATCTACCTGAGAACTAGAGGGACAAAGAGAGAAGCAAGAGGAGCAGCAGGAAGGTGTGAGGTTCAGGCAAACCCCCCTGATCCATGCCAGCTGCTGAAACTCAGCCCCAAGGCACCTGCCTTGCGCCGTGGCACGGAGTATCTGAGCAAACATTTTGGGGCTATTGCGCTGGCATTATCGTCTTAAAGGGAGGAGGAAGATCCCTAGTGCCGTCTGTATCCTCGACCCCTCGCGCTTTCTGCTTCGAGCATAAACCCCTTATCAAATTCATGCATAAATATTGTACAACTTCCAGAGTTGCTTTTAGCTGCTTAAATTTCAAACCTGAGTAAATGGAATCATTTTATTTATTTATTTTCCACTCTGTGCTGCTGCTGAGGGGCAAATACATAAAGATGATGCATTTCAAAATCGAAGCTTTTGACTCAAAGTTTAGCGGAGTCATTAGTCATGTCACACACGCCAAGTCTGGTGGAATTTGGCAGCGCTGTTTAAACTTTAACAAGGGGTAAATTAAATGAACCTTTACCTAAGACATACTGCTGAGGACAGAATGCCTATGGTTACAACACGGATGCTAATTTATCAAGAGCTGTTGAGCGCTCAGCTTCGTATGAAAACACCGGTGTCAGCCAGGATCAATCCCTACAAATCTGCCAAGAAAGATACAACTTGGATCAAACAATAACATTTTCACTCAGGCTGCACAGACACAGTTTGGCTCTGATGTGTTTTCCTGGGCGAATTACAAAAGCAGGATTTGGAGATTCTTCCATCTCGGGAATTAAATGCTCAGAACTATTGGCTGTCAAGTGGAAAAATGTTAGATTGCATCGCTCCACAATTGTCTTAAGTTTCTTGGAATGGAGCCCAGCTATTAGCAGGGGGTAAATAAGACAAAAATTGACAACAATGTGCATTATAGGGCGAAGCGCTGAAGGATGGCTTTAGATGGGAACGGTTAATGGATTTCTTAGAACTGCGGTATTTGATTTGCAGCTTAGCATGTTTTTGAAGCAGGTGCACCTCCGCTGCTCTCTAAAAATTTCTAAAAAACCCCATATTTTGTTTCTTTTGAAGGGGGTAGTGTCTATTAAAAATATGTTTTAAATGTGCAGCTTTCTAGGTTTGAGGTCAGCCGGATTCAGTTTGGCTGTTGATGCAGACGGATGCAATAAATGGGAACCGCTTGGTGAAATAAGGGTTAAGTACCTGTTCTTCCCTTGTTCATTCTCATTATTTACAAAATTCTCCTTTAGTACACTGTGTCCTTTGAGCAGAAGGTTGTCAGGTCAGACTGGGAACAATTCTGCCTCTTCTGAAAAATGTATTTTGCTTTATTACTTCTGCTGACTTACGTGTTTGGACAGTAAGAATCCTTCTCCTCTTCTGTGTGATGAGCTGGGCTTTCTATCCTACATCACCTTTACAAGGGTAGAAGAGTCTCAAGGAATAAATGATGATTTTACCCCAGAGCTAATGAGTGAACAGCACAGTTAAAATACAGCAAACTTGTAAAACATCCCGTTTCAACAGGTTCATTGGGTCGTATGTGACAATCACAAATGCCTTGACACCGGCCCCAAGCAGCCTGAACAAACCTAAACTCGTATTAAGGCTCAGTTCAAGCTGGGGATATTTAAAAGTGCACATAGTGCTATTAAAGTGGAAAGGTCTATTTACATCCACACACAGTTCTGCACACTCTAAAACACTTTGCCAAGCTGTGGGCTGGCGAGCAAAGCACAACCT
>NW_010404187.1:84564-89815 GCF_000710305.1 Buceros rhinoceros silvestris | reverse complement strand
AGTGATTTTTCTGCCTCTCTCTGGACTTCCTTTCCTAGGAAAATATTTTCAGTGGCATTTTTCTTTAGGTTCAGGATGCATTTCTGGAATGGCAGCAAGTTCCCCCACCCTTCCCCACGGCAGTGCTACGGGAACCTCTCTCCAAGCAACTGGCAGAGGCTTTGGGTAGAGCCTGGCTGCATTTACACCACCTTCCATTCTTTCCCAATGTCAACACCATGATTCTCTTTGGAGCTTGAAATAGGTTTTTACCCAGAGCTCAGATAAATCTGCAGGTAATAATGATGAATTTAGCCACAGAGGTTTTAAAACCAGTGTGCACATAATGCTTTTTAAAATTGACTTTACTCAATTGGGAAACATCATCTGATGAGACCCTACAAGAGTGGGCTGAACCGGAGTGACTCCCTGTCTTCTGGTTTTACCAAAGTATCTCCCTCTTGGGACTAAGACCCTGTTCAATATAAACTAATGCTTAATTCAGTAGTTGCAGTATCATTAGGTTGCTGGGTTAGAGAAAATGTTAACTGGAAAGTATCCAGAGGGCACCAGCAAGTCCCAGCAAGTACGGGAGTGGACAGGTTAAGTGTAGCTTCTCCACCGTAAGCGAGAAGTTTACAAGTTGCCATTGATGATTCGTCTTTGCAGCATGTGTGTGAAATAGTATTCTGAAGTTTCAGGACTGTCATGTCTGGGAGATGAGTCCATCAATTTTCTTTAGCTGCAGGTTTCCCTTCGGTGGCTGGAACGTAAATTATGAGAAGCTGAAGGAGAATGTTGTAAATTATAGGGCTCTGCCAACTTCAGTATCCTCAGCCTGATGGATCCTTGATTTGACAACAATCTGCTTGTCAGTCACCCTTGCAGAATATTAACACGCTCAATTATCAAATGTGTTAGCCAACTGCTAAAGCTAATGGATAGAGCAGTCGAAAGTCCAGAGCCGCAAAGGCTCGGGCAGACTCGGCTTCCGTTCCTGCTGCAAAGCATCTGCTGAAGCTCAGGAGCTGCTCGCTGTGAGCCCGTGTCTCTTTAGGGGTTTTAGGAAATTTTGGTTCTCTCTATGCAAAAACAGGAAAGAAGAGCACAGCCGTTGTTGCTCAAATTCCCAGGGTGCAGTCTGAGATTCTGCGCATGGTCGATGGGAACAGGGTCTGCTCAGCACTTCCAAAGTGAGTCTCTTTGAAGATGCAGAAAACAAATCACGTGCCTGAACAAAGTCCCCAAGTTTGGGGTGAAAAGCCAGGTTACCGACACTGTAGAGTATTTTATAATTAACAAATCAGGTGTTAAGTGTCTCTGAACAGCCAGTGTGACAAGCTCATCTTTATCTGGAAGGGAAATCCATCCCGCTGCACCGTCGTTTTATCTGTCGGGTGTTTGTTCCGTCTGGTCTGTGCGCAGATGTGGCAGCGGCATCTCTCACTGTCCCTTTCACAGCACCTTGTGCTGCGGTTTGGACTGAAACCAGTCAGTGAGTGCGGGGAGCTGAGCATCAGGTTGTATGAGCAGACCAGACAGCTCGGCTCTCTTTGGAGAAGCAGGAGCTGATGGTGCATCCGGGAGAGCTGTGGGAGTGTGGCTTAGCAGGAGGGGAAAGAGATGGGGACCAGAGGGAAGGGGCCACTGGACACTAATTTCATCTCTCAGAGATAGGGTAGAGGCACCAGGGGTTGGAGCAAAATCCACGATGCGGTAAAGGGGGGTTCTCCCTCTTCCCCAAATACGAATTTTAAGAATATTTTACTGGCAATAATGAAGGGAAACCCTCTAGCATCACAGCGCAAAATGAAAACAGTGTGTGGTAACATCCTCCAGCGTCTCTGCTGATGGAGCTGCGCTTGTGAGGTGGCTTGGGAATACCTACCGACAGGAGCGCCTGTCCTTAATAAGCACCGTTAGTTTAATTGCCCCCATTACAGCCATCAGCAGCAGCAGGAAGAAGAAAGGAATCGCCTGTCAAGCGGAGCGGGAACACCGGGACAGTTGGCAAAGCTGAATGCGTAATGAACCTGCCGACCAGCACAAGTAAGGAATTCTGTGTTTAAGCTGCAAAGCCTCTCTCCAGAAATTCCTGAAGCTTTTTTTTTTTTCCGTGTGTATATATAATTCCTCCTAAAATAGCGTGCCTGCAGGGCTGGGTAAATAAGCACAGACCATTGGTTTGGAAAGCTCTGAGACACCTCCCACCAGTTCATACTGGGAAGATGTTATAGACAAGGAATTGATCGGTTATTACATTGAATTGTTTGTGTGGGATTTAAAAAGAAAGCACACTCATCTGCCTGAGGAAATGATGATGACCGTTAGTCTGTCTCACGCTGTAAATTATGATGTAGATATGGGTGTTGTGCTAAACATTAAAAACAATCACCTGGAAACAAATAAAAGCATGAGTAATAACCACATGCAAATTTATCCCCCATTTCTAACGAGTAAATGCTGATGTTCAGTGAGAGGGAACGTGCTGCAGGAGGAGGATGTTGGGTTTGCAATTACAGTCCCAATCCTTTCTCAAAAGATTAAAGTTTTACACAGTGGTTGTTCTCAGGAAATTTGCTGAATCCTAATATTTAAGATGAAAGCATAATAAAGGCTGATTTTTTTTTTTAAGGAATTGTCTGATAGGTTTGATTTGCCAGTCCTCACTGAAGCAAAACTTTCCACTGACTTCAATTATCAGTAAATTGTGTTGACCTCAATAGGGGTTTTTTCCAGAACTGGACCCGTAGCATGAATAGGCTGTTCTGGCAGAAAAGTCACCGCATGGAAATGGCATCTTCTTACTCATCAGTTCTGCTTCCTGAGGGCACGCTGCGCTGCTGCATCTGACTTTCATGACAAAAATGAGGTTTTGCTGCTCTTCCCTCCTGCAAGACTTTCAGAGCTGGTGGAATTGGGCCAAGAATTTGCACAACAGCAGCAGAGTTTGGGTGAGAACCACCCCACAGAGCGGTCGTGTTCCCCTGGCCCTACACACCCGGAGGGGCGGGAGCCCCCACGTTGTCCCCAGACCCCGCTCTCCATGTGACAATGAATCAACCAGCCTTTTCCCAGTGGGCTACTCCAGTCCAGCAGCTTTAAACGCTCTCTGTTTGACGTCCTCCTGATATATTGCGTTAGTAAAGGTGACCTTAAATATTTTAATGGTAATAATTCTTTCAAGGGCTTGAATCAGTAAATGTGCTATGTTCGTATTTTGGCGTTACATACCGTAGGCAATTTAATCCGTATAAGCTGTTTCAGTGATATTAACACTGTAGGCAAACTGATACTAAAGTTTAAATGTCAGAGAGAGTTTTCATATTAGATCTAGTGCAAACAAAGCATTTCTTCTCCAAGTACTGAGGCATAAAATACCAGGAGATAGTAAAGACAGAGAGTGCCAATGAATCTGAAATAAACAGGAGGTGAAATTTATAGTATTTTCAAATATGTGCCCTATCCAAGGACTGCTGCAGCTGCACAGATCTATAAAATTAGAGATAAGAGGAAAACCTTGTAGCGCTCCACAATAGATGTGTCTCCACCAGGGTATCTATCTGGATTTCAGTAACTCCTTGGAGATTTACTGTTCCACCTTGGATTTATCACCCCCCTGTGCACACCCTGGATAACATTTTGTATTTCCTCTGTCGTCCTGCTTACTATATAATAGCAGGTCCCTGTTATAATCATCGTGCGGCGACCTGCTGCCAAACCATTTTCCGCGCCTTGCAGGTGGGTGCGAGCAGAGAAAAGCTGGGATGATCCCACCAGTGTTTATCCAGTGCTGCTGTGGGAGCTGTGGGATCAGGCAGGTTTCCATCCTGTGGCCCTGAAGCATTGCGTGCCTGCTTGCATTCAACGGTCTGCCAAGACTCTGCCTTATGGACTGGATCAAAGGAGGTGCCTTTTGTGGTTTCCAGCTTGTGGTGAGGTGCTGGGCATGCTGGGGTAAGTGATACCCATGACTCTGCAGAGCCGCTGGCCCTGCTTAGGTGCACCCTGCCGGGACACCTGAGCTGACCGAGTGCTCAGCAGCACCAGCTCATAAAACCTGTGACAAGCAGTCAAAAAGTTTATTGTCCATCCATGTACTGCTGCTTATGACCCTATAAACCACCAAGGATAACGTGCATGAAAACACAGGCTGTTCGTTAGGGTGTTTTCTTGTTAAATAACCTGACCTGCTCTGAAATCTCCTGCTGGCATTCCCAGGCAAAAAAAAATAAAAAAGGTGGCTGTGGGGAGCAGCTCACTAAAAGTAAGTAAAGCAGCCCATGTGCATGTTCAATAGGATGCATAAATATTACATCCTCAGTCTAATGCAAGCACTTACCTTCTTCAGCCTCTGCAAATAAATAACAGAGGTTGAAGGACAACTGCCTGTTCTGTACTGAGGACATCTTCCTGCTAATGCCCTCCTTGCACTGTGGACACCTCCCTTTCTCCATTTCTTCGGCATGACAGCTATGCCTTACGGCCACTCCTGCTGTGTCTGTCTCCTCTGCCCAGCCGGCCACCAGTGTGGCTTCAGCCTTGGAGGGGCACTAAACCTTAAGCTCTCCCCTTCCTTTTCTAGCAGAAGAACTGTGCATATAAACACAAGGTAAGTGGTGATGGGCAGGAGAAGAAACCGTGCTAATGGCAGTATAGCCACCATTTCGTTCACTCCACTACTGCAAAGGAGGTGGGCTCCTCTGAACCACATTTCGTCTCAAGGGGGAGAACATGAGCATGGAAACAACCTCCACATCTTTACAAAGCCTAATCAGATTCCAGTACAGTCCCAGTTTCCCAAACTGTACTAATAGGAGTCCTTGAACTCAGACAGGCGCGGGTGGCAAGGCGGTGCCTGGATAAAGGGGTTTGGGGGTGTGGTGTCAATGTTACTTCATAATCAGCCTGCACTGTGCAGCACATGGTTTCCTCCTTTCTTTGGGACTTTGCCAGTCACCATTATGACACTAAACACAATTGTTCATCAGAGTTTTTCCAAGTGGGATGAAGCTGGCAAGCTGTCTCCCACAGAAAGCCCACAAAGTGGTGAGGAGTAAACGTTGGCTTTATGGGAGAACAGCTCGAGGACTCAGAAGTGACAGTATTTGAACCATTTCTCCGAGCTCCCCCAGCCAATGATGTGTACGGAATCTCAGGAGGAGGAAGCACAAGTGCTGTCGCACGGGAGATGAGAGCAGGAGGGGAATGACCGCCCAGAATCAAAAGGTATGAGCTACTGATGCTCCTTTGAGGATTTTGTGTTTCCTGC
>NW_010404187.1:77322-84463 GCF_000710305.1 Buceros rhinoceros silvestris | reverse complement strand
TGCTGAATGCATAAGGTTTGGCAAAGCCTTCCTAGACCCTGCTGAGATGTCTCAGAGCAGAAACAAAAAGAGCTCAAGACCTTCAAGGCCGCACTGGTGGGAAGGAAGAGACAGCCTCTGCCAGCAGCCGTTTCTCTCACTTTTCAGAAAACTCAAACAGGAGCTTCCCAGCAGTGTCATTGCATCAAGGTGAACTTTCTTTTGTGCCAGGCTGAAGGGCTGGTCTGGAACAACGCTTCCTTCAGGAGCCCCTGACAGCAGATGCGACCCTCGTCTTTTCTGGCTGCGGCACTTGGTTGAGCAATCGACCCGTGTACAACTTGCAAGCTGCAAGCCCTCTAAATTGATGAGAAAATGAATGTCCTCCACTGCTAGTTAGAAATTTCAGTCTTCTGCTGAAACAGAGCAAGCTCTTTAATTAATATTCAGATCTCTAATCAATCTTGCAAGAAACCGAAGTGTAAAGATCAACCTGTATATTCATGTTTCTGTCTCCATCCCAATTGTGCTTCATTTCACCAGGGTCACGCAGAAGGGCTCAGGCTTGTTTAAGTTTAAGCTCCAATGACAGTCAGAAGAACCCAATTTTGGCTGCCTCTCTGCAAGATTTTTTTTTTTT
Organism: Buceros rhinoceros silvestris; assembly: GCF_000710305.1. Classification (NCBI taxonomy): domain Eukaryota; kingdom Metazoa; phylum Chordata; class Aves; order Bucerotiformes; family Bucerotidae; genus Buceros; species Buceros rhinoceros. Next base: position 83,844 of record NW_010404187.1, on the reverse strand, counting down.
TTAATTCAAAAGCAGTTCTTTAGCTTTCTTTGGTCTCCTTAGATTGACAAACTGTAAGTAAGGTGTTATCATGGCTTGTTTCTCCCTAGAAGATACTATCACCAGATTTAAAAAACATATATAGAATGACTTGTGATAACTGCTACTACATCAACAGATGATAAAACAATAAATTAACGTAACGGTGCATAAAATGATGAATTCTGATAGACTTAAGGCAATATAAAATAATTGGAGACTTTATAGCAATTTCCATTTTTAATGGGGTACTGTGGCAGTACATTCTTGCAACAGGGCTGGAAAGGTAAATTAATCTTTATGCATCATCATCAAGCAGTGTAAACATGGCCAAACTTAATTACGATATAATAGATTGTTAAGTGTCTGCCCCACAGAGGTGTGATTGCTCTCAGGCAAGTGATTACAGTGGAGACGACGATCAGACAAGGTCTTCTCTAAAAGGCTGGTAGGAGCTTTTGCATGCCTCTGACCATAAACCCGCTGTGGAAGCCGTGCCAGAGAGGCAGCTTTCCACGGTCCCAGCTGCAGCAGAGCTGAGTCAAGGGACAAACACAAATTTATGGCAGAGCATTAATGAAACGTGGCTGGAGATTGTGATACTTTGCCAGTAAAAGCTCTTGTTTTGCTACAAAACCATGATGGGAGTCATTGAAACTGCAGCCCAGGTGCAGGATGGAGGTGCTGGGCCACCCCCAGCTCGTCTTCCCACACCCCGTCCAGCTGGGCTGGTGTCCCACAGGGCACAAAACTCGTGGAGGGGGTGACTGGGCTAAAGGACTTGTGTAAAAAAGGCAAAAATCTTACTTGATGTATTGTCTTTTAGAAATTACAGCACGGTAGGGGGAGAAATGCAATACAACACATATTTTCCACTTCTGCTGCTGCCCGTCAGCTGCTCTGCTCCTGGCACAGACGTGTTATGACCCTTTGTCCCGTTACCTCTCTTTCCATGGTAGCAATCCAATTTCTACTTACAAATACTGGTATCTATTTGTACTTCCTAGACGTACTCTGCTGTGATCCTGCTTCTTTAATGGACAGAGTTCACTAAGGGAACACAAGGCAGTAATTTATGTTTTGAATGTCACTGCAAAATGTAGCTCGGAAATCAATCTCCCATTACAGGGAGTTGTGAGAAATTTGGGGGAACAAGTTCCGAGAAAAGAATGTTTTATTGAATAGTTCCAATCTGTCTAGATTCAATGTCTGCCCAGCGTGGGCAGCAGAGAATTCCAGCCAGAGAATGTCTTTTCATCTCTGCGAAATTTTTAGTGACGTCTGCTTTAAAACATGCACTACACTACGAGGTTTATGTTTCAATGTCACCGTGCTAACAGTGGTAAGAACCGGTCAGACACAGAGTGGCAGGTCTTTTTCACACAGTCAACTACCAAAAGGTGTCTTAATAACTGGAAGTCAAACAGCAGCGTGATTTTGAACTCCTTGATTACTCCTGGCCACTCTTTGGAGTTCAACATACTTGTGTTTATTTCCTGGTAACTCTGCTAAGAGTTTTCTGTTGCTAAATGGCCTCAGGAATTAGGATTTGAGAGCAGTGGAAGGACTCCCCTGCCAGCACACCTATTCTCATAGATGATGTGTGCAGAGGGCAAAAAATAATTAAAATTTTAGAGCTATGGCAATGGTCCACTCCAGATCATCGGAGAGGCCACTTGGACCCAGCTTGATAATCAGAATAAAACAGCAGAGAACACAAAATGTTAACATCAAGGTCCCAACTTCATGTGGTCACTAGTGTGCCTTGCAGAGGTACTCTCTGTACTCTAATTTCTGTTTTAATTCCTTCATTCTCTTTTTAATTCCCTCTTTGCTCATTTATTACTCCACTTTGCTCACTCTATGCACCACCCAACACTGAACCAGTTTAATCCACGTGCATCTCAAAGTCACGCTGCATCCTGGCATCTTGCTTTTGCATTTCCACTCTTTGATAATAGCTTTTACTAGCAGCCCAGTTTAAATTCTTAATTTTGTCTAATTCCTCTAAATGCACCATGGTTCTTCAACTGGAAAGGAAAGGGGGTAGCTCTGAACGATCCATATGTTGAAGTACTGTATTTTCATCGTTCAAATGATGAACTTCCCATCAAATATCCACAAACGTACATTCATGACTCCCATCCAATGATCTATTGGCCAGAGGCACATACATTGTTTTAATTTATTTTGGAGTAAAGGTGCTTTCCTGCCGGGTTTGAATAAGCTTGCTTTGTACCAAACAGATGTTCAATAAAAGAGAGACTTTACTGAACATGACATATAAACAGGGAAAGGGGATGAAGGCAGGAAAATTACAGGATGTATGGATTCCTGGTTCATCAAACAACAGGGCACAGTTTTAATCGGGGCTCTTTTATGGGTGGAGCGGTAATGAAGCAGAAGGACTGGGGTTGTCTCAGGAGAAGGTGACATCTATGCGTTGTTTGCGGTGGAATTATCTTTGGTTAATTCCAAAGAACCCACTGTGACAGCACACAGCTCCCCTGTCCTCTGCAGCAGCGCAATGGCTTCTGTGGCTCCTAAACTGTTCCTCCCATGGCAGAAAAAAGAAAAAATCTAAATGTATTCTGGGAGAATTAAAGGGTCTGCAGGTGGGCACGTGAGGGTTTCTTCCCACCATCTAAAATAACCAGTTTTGCTCTTGCCAGGGGAAAGCGTTTCTTAAAATGCCCAAGTCTTGCATCTGTTCAGGCTTTTCCTGTTTGGAGAGAGGGGCTGTTTCAGGAGGCACTGAGGAGAGCAGTGCCAGCCCGATTCATCTGGAGATCAAAGAGGGAATGCTGCCTTTGAGATAAAGACGTCTTTGCTTTGAAAGTTTCCTCCTTTGTGCAGGAGCGTTGCAGTGGGACGTCCACCCACCAGGAAACATCTCTCTGGGTGGGACACCTCCTCCTAAGAGAGACAGAAGAGGAGAAACGCACCTACTCTGCCTGCTCCTGGTGAGCTTAACCTTGGGGGAGAAGTTAAAGTTTTGGATGTTTCCATCAAAGGGAGGTTTTGTGCCTGAATTCCAGACCCACCCTGGCTTCGTGGACAGATATGAGTAGGGCAACACAACTGCATCGAGATGTACCACCACCTTCTTGACAGGTAATTAGACTCAAGCCTGCACCATTTAAAATCAAAAAAATTTAAAACCCCACTGGCAGCTTCCTTATTTGCAGGTGCTCACCGATGTGCATCTCACAGGTGATTCGCTGAGGAAGATCAACTTGGATTTTGAGCTAAGCAATTAGCCAGGCTTGTCCAGGGCCTCACTCTCCCATACTACCCTCCGGTACTTTTATGGCAAAGTGGTGAAAACTTATTTAAATACTTTTGTGGGCATTTTGTTAAAATGTGGTGGTACAGGAGGCGGACTGGCTCCTGCAGCGCGCTCCGGCTGCATTACCTGGTACTTTCAGAATCAATCCTAATAGCAGTGATAGCATCCTGGCAGTGCCAGGCAACCTGCATGAACGTCGTTAAGCTGCTGGAGCTTCCCGGAGGAGGAAAACAGTTTATGCTGAACACTACTAAGACCACACATTCTATCTTCGTTTGCGTTCATGTGCAAATTTACTTCGGCTCTGCAGCTGGCGAAAACGGGCATAATAATCTGTGAACTGCTGTATCCCCAGCGCCACGGGCGTTGCTGAGGGCCCAGAAGGGCTCTGCCTCTGACAGCAACCTGACCTGCAGAGGCTGCCTGATGAGGTGTCAGAAGAGCATGGGATTTTTCACTGGATACAGGGTGGAGAGAAAAATAAACAGCAGCTACCTGCAAAGAGATTTTTACCATTGAATTGTATATTCAAATGGGGTTGGCGTTCTCCAAGACCAATGTTGTGTTCATGCTGGCAATATCTGACTGCTTCAAGCTTGTTTCCCTGTGCTGTGGAGCTGGGAGTTGTGGGATGGGCTCCACATATTTACAAACAGAGGAGAGAGCTTATTAGGGAACCAAGATCCATCAGCTTGTCTGGCTTGAGCCATCGGGTACAGGGGCTTTGGCATCTCGATTTCTATCCATCCATCTGTTTTAAATCACCGTGTCCATCTGCAGGACTTCAAAGTGCTTGGAGTTACCCTGACCCTATGGTACAGCATCCCTGAGCCACAAGGAAGACTGCGATGGTGTCGTATTTTCAGAGTCTCATTAGCGTACTTGAGCTAGAGAATGTATTTGCTGGTATCTTAAGGGCTCAGATGAAAGTAACGTGGGAGCAGCACGTAAATGGCAGAGGCTGTTTTGGTGGGATCTGCAAGTGGCAAAGGGAATCACATTTGAGAGCAGAAGATTCAAACAAAAGATTGTAATGATGAGGCCAATCAAGCTCATTAAAGCCGTTTATTATTTTAATTAAATCTTACATGACTGTTCTGTGTATATTTAAACAACCGAGGCAGAGGGACCTCTACTCTGTAAGTCAGTAAAGATTCTTCCAAGAACCCTTTTAATTCTGAAAGGGAAAAAGTAACTCAGCCCTTTCTGAGCTTGCCACTGACACTGCTGAAGCTTTACTTCTTATTCTTCCCAAAGGTCAAGCTCCTCTCTTGACTCAGAGTAAAAACATTATTATTGACAGCTATTGAAGGTGAATCTCAGTGTGTGTTATTCGGGTGGGAACACTCAGACACTTCCAGTAACAAATTTTCTTTCAGCAAATTCTCATCTTTGCTTAACTCTCCTACATGTGCTTTTTTAGAAGGAACTTCCTTTCTGCAACCAACAAAATGTGTGTTTTCCTTTAGACATGTGAAAAATCAAATAGCGAGTACCTGCACCTCTGAGCTTTTACGGCGCAGGTGCAGAAATCAGGTGCATAGTTTGCACAGAACGGTTGAGCTTAAAAAGAAAAGACTTACCTTTGGAGAGAGCCCTAAATAGCTGCTTTTCCCCTCTAAATCACGTGCTGCTGTAGGAGCAGGAAGAAAAAGCACGATCTCGGGCAAATGGAGATGCTCTGTTCACTGGAGAGCTCAGCCAAGCCGCTGGGCTCAGGGAACTGCCCTCCCCGCTCAGGGCTGACGCTCGGTGTGAGCGGGTGAAGGACCGCACTGATCCTGACCCGGTCAGCAGTCAGCCTGTGGGGCGCAGGATGGTGAGTGGCCAATGCCACAGCAAGGAAAAGGCACGAGAGATCTTCGAGGCAACACTTTTGGTCAGGTCTCCTTGTGCTACAGATAAAAGGATGTGCCACAAAACTGCACAGAAACTGAAAATGAGAGGGCGAACCTTTTCAGCCTTTGTGGAGCATGTTAGGGGTGAAAATGGGAACACTGGTAAAAAACCCAAAACTTTTGAAAGACTTTAAGGGACAACGAGAGGTTGAGACACAAAAGCTGGGGTTACTGTGAGGATCAGAGATTCAAGGAAGGCATTAGTCAGACAAAATCTCCTTAAAGAAATGCCATCTCTGAAAAAAACATGCTGTTGTGAGCAGGAGGTGAGAATATCCAAGTACCAACAAGATAATAAACATGTGGCTGAGAAAAGTGCGGAGGATATACAGGTGACAAAAATTAACAGCAAAAGAAGAGCCGGAGAAAATGAAAGGTCTAAGTGATAACTGGCACCAGTCCTGAGTACCTTTTTTTAAAGAAGCCACTGAGATGCTAACCTGGAGATTTATAAAGCTCTTCCTGGGTACAACACACTAGTTACCTTCCAGATGGGCTGAGAAAGTAACTCAGCCGTGGAACAGTGATTGGTTTCTCCAAACACAGCACGATTTGTCAGTCTGCAATGAGGAAGCAATCCTATCCCTTCAATAATGGACTGGTTTATATCCCCGTCCTCAGCACGAGCCACCAGCCACTCACAACCACGCAGTGAATAAACAGGACTGTGTAACACAAAGTATGATCTCACGCAAATAATAGCCTGTGTAGAGTTACTGCATTGTTACTATGTGTGAGTACCTACAACCAGGAGCACCGAAGGCTCCTACGCCAGCTGATGAATTCAAGTGTGATGCTGAAGTTTCAAGACACTGAAGCCTGGGCGATATTTTTAACAAGATGGATTGGCAGTTCTAATAATTCCCACATCCCAAAGACGTATGAAACGAGCCCTTGATGAGCAAGGTCTGATTACAAATAACCTGCAGAGAGATGAAAGTTTGCTTTTAATATCTGTTTTTTTAAGTCTGCTTTAGACTTTCAAGAGGCTTCAAAAGAAGGCAAAGACTAGAAAACAGTTTGATTGAATACTGTTAGATGTGTGAAACAAAGTGCTGGACAATAAGAGATGTAAAACAAGCAACAGGTGCAAATGACTTAAATCAAATTAAAGAGCTAATTGAAAATAATGGAATTAAAACCTTTTTTTTCTGGTTGTTTCTATTCATCTGGTTTTCATCACTGTTTGCAACAACATTTTTTTTAATCTTTTTTACTTTGAAGAACAAACTTCCTCCACCATGAAAGACAATGATTTTAATCAGTATCTGAAATGTCATTCTATGGGGATGTAGATGTTAAATGCCAATCAGGAAG
>NW_010404187.1:69330-77214 GCF_000710305.1 Buceros rhinoceros silvestris | reverse complement strand
GGAAGAAGCACCATCGGCAGGAACCAGCGGGGCAGCCGGAGAGCTCTAAGGCCTTTGTCCATAGAGTTTCTGATACAACGCCGCGATACTGAGCTACTTCATCTGCCCTTAGAGCGATCCCCACCAACACGTCTCTGCTCTCATTCTCCGTGCTCTCCAAAGGAGACCCTGGAGGCGAACATGCTCTTACACCTTCAGCTGGACAAACCTCCGCCCCGGGGAGTAACCGTGAGATCAGGGCAAACGGAACCTGGAAATCTCTCGGTTTGGTCACCCAATGTGGAGTTCAATTTATTATTTATTTTTGAAAAGGGACTTTGGTGTGTATTTAAACAACTGAGGAGAAATGGGGTTCATGGTAGGCTAATTATGTGCTTTTGTCTCCAAACAATGAAGGAGAGATTTCTCTGCAGCAGGGATGGTAATTGGAGGCAAACCCGGCTGTGCTCTTCGTGTTCCTGGTGCAATGCCAGGAGAGTTCCGAGGGTGTCCCGGTGTCCCAGCAGGGATGCAGGTATCCTTAGGGCTCTTCGCTGTCCCACTGCTCGTACCCTCGCCAGCGCTGCTGCTCTGCCAGGTTGGCATCTCCTCACTCTCCTCTCTCCCCTCCCAAGCCCAGCACACCTCCTCGCACTCCCCCAGCCAGTTTGTGCCCCATGGCAGGGCCGGCCCAGCAAACACCCATTTGCCCGAGGGGTCCGTGAAGGCCAGAAGTTTGTGGTGCTCAGAAAAATGGGGTTGAGCAGCACACGACCGCAGTTCACCTGCACGGGGATGTTACCCACAGCCTTTGACCGAGGCTGATACAGAGTTCTGCAGAGCAGAACTCATCCTGAGCCCACCAAGCTGCTAAAAGTGTTTGGTACAGAAGGTTTGCTCCTGCTGGTTGAATGGAAGCTCCCAGGAATAAAACCCCTGCGGGCACCAGAGCCGGGGCATACAGCAGGTTCAGCTGCCCCCTGGCCTTAGGGGTTACTTATTCTTTACTCCATCCTGCACATGAGAAAACTGTGCTGCCTTTTTCCCAGGCAGCTTCCTTCTAAACCTTCAAGAAGAACGAGGGAAAAACCAGCTGAGAGAGCACAAGGACAATTCCCCTGCTTGTGGGAATGGTGGTTTTAAAATGAAATCCTTTCCCTTGTGTACTGCTCTTCATTAGAGGGAGAGGAGAAGCGCGCTTGCCTGCTGCCGGGCGCTCACGGTACGCAGAGACTGCATAAAGAAATGATTTTTGGTGCTAAAAACCAAACCGTCCCTGCTCCTTAAGTTTGCTGAAATATCCAATCAGTCTCAGGGAGATTTTGCAGGAAAAGGAATTAACAACAAAACAAAAAAAAAAAAAAGAAAAAAGAAAAAAAGAAAAGGAAAGAAAGGGAGAAAAAAGGAAGAGCGAAACCCACCAACCCCAGTGCATTCCCATAATGAAGGGTCTAAAAATGCCCCGCTCATTGATGCAAAATTACAGTTATTGTTTACCCTCCTTCTACTTCACACAGCTTTATACAATACTCACCACGAAAAATACAAGCAAACAACCGACACATTAGTTAAGAGACCTTCCATTTTACTTTGGCAGTTCACGATAATGGAATTTAATTGTGGAAAAAGCTGAATAATTTTAGCTGAATGTCATTTGGTTCATTCAAACTGGGAATCAGGGACATTTTTAACAAAGGTTTTCAAACTTCTTTTGAAATCAGGAAGCTGCTGTGCACAGATAAGGGGAGAGGTTTGAGGATTCTCTATCAGAAATTTCAAGGTTTTTTCCATCTGCTTTTTCACATTAACTGGTAATTATCCAGAAAGGCACATAATAGTGCAGAAATGACAGAAGCTGACAAAGGTTTTCCTAAGATATGTAAATTGTCAGTGATAGGCAAGGTGCAACAGAAAGGCTTTCTACAGCACAATTATTTATGCCGGTTTCCTTTGCTTTTAGGTAGCGCTGATGGCGTACCGTGCTGCCGCGTTTATCACAGGCACTGCACATTCCCTCCATCACCAGCACGCAGCGAAGATGGCAAAAACCCGGCCGTGAGGGTTGGTGGTCTCCTCTGACTGCACTCTTTCGCATTAAAGATGCGTGCGCTGGTGCCTGCTTGTATAGATATTTCTGAGGACTCTTGTTTATTATCAAATTCCCCTTCATTTCTCACACTGCAGAAACAAATAAGTGGGGCCTTTCCCACTGAAACAGCATCTGCGTATTGGTTATGGTTGATCTACGGGTCCACCTTCCTTGTAGCAGCGTTGTTTGAGGGAGGATGTGTTGAGAGACACCCGGCTCTTTGCATTTGACGTTCCTCAGCCCTTTCCACTGATTGATTTCCACATAGGAGAGCCCGTCAAGGATGTTCAGATAGACCCCCTGCGCCAGTGCTCCTCTGCCCGGCGCTGAGGAGGAGGGTGGTAGTGCTTTTGAAAATTCTGCCTGGGATGGCCAGATTTGGATACTCTTAGCTTATAATCCCTCAGGGAGAAAAGACCCTAAATTGCCCAGTCTCAGGAATTATTAAACATAAGGAGTGCAATAATGCCACCCTCCATGCCATGTCGCCAGGCCTTGAGCAGGGATTTACACAGGTATTTTAGATCTCTGCTGTACAAGCAGAGGGATGGAAGGTGGGGGTTTGATAAACGCCCCCTTTCCAAAGCAGAGGTTGGGCTTCCGAGCCCTTCTGGGAGGTTAATTTTTATTGCAGCAGAGTGTAAGGGGCTGTGAATGTGAGAAATTCCTGCCTGACCCCCACTGTATTCGGCTCATACCGGAATTACGGGCTTTAATTAACCTTTTCTGGGAATAGGACTCACTGTGTAACTACATATGTAACGAGAGGTTATAAGATCCTTAATGGATGAAAGGACTTTACCTATCAGTCCCCGACGTGGAGGTACCAGAGGTATTATGGTGCTGTAATTACTTTACATTAGCAGGTGAGTGACGCTAAGTTACTCTGATGGGGGGTGTGTCCATGTGCGTGGGGAGGTGGAATTAATTTCCTTTGTGGCAATATTAACTTAAGTTAATGGGGACTGTGAGAAAGTAAACAAGGATGCAACACAATAGATTTATAGAGAAAAAAACACCCCAAGATTGCATTTGAAAGTCAATGGGCTTAGCTGTTAGCTATAAGGACCTTGTGTCCTACCTCCAGCTTTCTTTTCCCAAATCAGAGGGCTGGAGGACAAACTCATGGAAAAGACTTCGGGGTGAAGGGAAAGGAAGTGACCCATCAGAGCTGGCGGGGCTGGAGGCTGCTGCCCGCAGGGGTCTGTGCCTGCAGGAATCTGCCTGGGTGGGCGGTGGAGTAGTTTGGTTTTTCAAGACAAGTTTTCTTTCAGGCACTCCCATGCTGTAGAGAATAAACAAAAACTGCCAAGAGCTGCTTTACCTGGTCAGCGCTTAACTTCATTGGGGGCTTTGGATGCCATCCCAGCTGCTGAGGAAGCCATGGCTGATTTATGGCGGCTGCAGCCCAAAGATGGCTCCTTAGGTCTCCTCTCCTGGAGGGAGTCCTTTCTCTCCTGCCTACAGTTGCCTTTGTGCATCCCCTGGTAGTGCTGGAGGGACGAAACCACAAGCTCCAGCTGCTGACGCAGGGGTATAGCTTCACTGCTTGCTGGAGGAGCCCCTGACCCTCTCCTTTGCCTCTGGGCTTCTCACCACAGCATGTTTGGGCTAAGCAGGTACACCAACGCGAAGCAAACACGCCTATTTTTTTCTTTATTGCAAAGGGAGGGAATTCCCAGAGGAGACCCCAGCTCAGCCCCAGGGGACACTCCGGGACTGGACAAGGTGAGGGACCAGAGCCCAAGCCCAGCTGGAAATGGATGTGGGGAATGTGCAGGTCAGTCTGGACCAGCAGCCACCTTCTGGCATTTTACACGGTATTTAGGATATTTATTAACTGTCTAACTGAGCGTTAATTGTTTCATTAAACACTCTGAATTTGCTTCAGTATCACTTTTTAGGGTTTTGGGGGGCTTTTTTAATGAAGTTCAAATTCAATCCAAAACTGTCAGGCCTTTGCAGATGCTTTTTTAGGTGGTCTGTGCTCTGCAGAGCTGAGGGCTTCTGCCATTGTCATACACAGACATCGGGTTAGAGCTGGCAAAAAGGACTTCAGAAAGGCACGACAGTGCTTCAGACAGAAACCTCTTTTACTGGGTAACGGATAGAGCTGGTTGAAACCCTGCTGTTGATCAATAAACAATCACAGGAACAGTGTCAATGCGGCTTCGCTGTCCTTACATGCTTCTGCACTGGCTTGTAGCAACGTCTATGACACTGTGTCACCATGTCACTTGCTCCTGAGCAGGATGAGGTTGTTGCCAGCACCCAGCCCTCTGTCCTGCCCTGAAAGCAAGTCCAGACTGAAGTTTCTAAGCCTCAGATTACCAGAAAAAGCTTGGAAACAAGAAAGCAGAGGACCATTTTCCTGAGTCTGCTGCTAACCTGGAGGCAGGTCCCTCCATCAGCCAATGTTGCACGTCTGCTTAGAGAGCAGAGCATGGGGGAAAAGTGTCACCACAGCTCATGTGAGCAGTTGTAGCTCCCCAGCAGGGCAAAACTTTGACCATTAAATAATTACAGCAAAGTACTCAGCATCCATCTACAGCCAGAGAAGTATTTACTAAAGCTACTCAGCAAATAATTTGGAATAATGAATCCATCAAAGGAAATTGTATACTGGAAAAGAAATGAGAGGAGGAATTGTTTGCTTTGACTTACTCACTCAGCCCTGCTAGTAAAGAGGGGAAACACAGGTTTCAGGGAGACTGCACAGGCGTGGGGGGCTGTGAGCATCGGACGGGGAGAAGGGTAAGAGAAAGCACTGAGGCTGAAACCTGCACTGCACCAAAACATCCCCATTCCAGTGGTTCTTGCTGTCCCCTGATGACCCTCCTGATGCTCACAGACACACTAGCACAGAAGTGCTAGTCTACTAGTAAAGCAAGGCAGGGCATTAAGCCCCCCAATATATCTTCTGCTGCTTGCCTTTAGGGTTGACCGTAACATGGCAGAGAGGAACGCTGCAGTCGGAGCGCACAGCACATCGCCCCGTACCGCAGGCTGAGAGCTGGGCTGGTACGGGGGAGCTTCACTCACCCGCATCAGTTTTCTCTGCAACGGGATGCAAGCGGTGGGTCAGTTTGGCTGATGTGGGATTTCACTCTTGCAGACCTGCTGTTTCATACATCCAATGAGCTTCATGGCAAAAGAGGAGGAGTTTAAAGTACACTGGAAGCTTTGACTAAGGAATATGCAAGAAAAACAGCCCTTCTCTTTAAAAACCATGTCCCTGTGCTCACACACTGTCTCCTATAAAATACCCTGCTCGCTTTTTCTTGTTCTGTTTTAATCAGAGACTGAATTTCAGAAACGCTTCTGTTTACCCAGCACAACGGTGGGATGTTCGGACTCAGAAGGAATTTCCGGAGGTGACGTGTTTTGCGTCTGTGCCTTGCTGCAAGCAAGAACTCGTCCTGAGATAATGCTCCCAGGGATGCTGAGAACCATAAAGTAAATGGTCGTTGGGGTTGGCAGGAGCTCTGCATCTTTCTAGGTCATAAAAGGATGGGGGTGGGTGGAGGGGGGGGAAGCAAGCAGTGTTAAAAAAAAGAAAAAGCTTTAAAATATTATGTTTTCATTGACCAAAACCTTCCAGCTTTTGGGATGCCAGAGCGCCACACATCATGCCCAGTGTTTTGGGGGCAAAGCAGTAGGGATCAGAGCAGGCAAATGTGGGAGTCTAAATACACAGAAACAGCCTGAATATGCATCAACTGAATTATCTGGATTTTTTTTTTTTTGCAGCCTCTTGTTAGAGTTTGTAAGGAAAAAAATTAAACATATTTCAGGGTAATTGAACTGTGCTCACATTAACTTACACTAAAATTATTTTTAATTAAATGAACTTCCCCTGTTTGTAGCTGGAAGGTACTTATGTGAGATAAAAACTCCATTCTAATAACACTGTGACTCACCACCACTTAATTAGCATCACAACTCAAGGCAGACCGAGCAGGAAGGCAAGCAGGGTGGTGGGCTTGTGCTGCTGGGTGGGATTTTGGGGAGAGATGCTCCCTCCTCCAGCAGCCCCCATCCCAGAGCCCACCCAGCACCATGGGGCTCGCTGGGAGTGGAAATCACGCCCAGTATTTGACACAGTTTGTGGCAAAAGCAATTATAATTAACATTATATTAAATATTAAGTCAAGATCATAAAACGTTGATTGGTACTGATTAGCTGTATAATCCATAATTAGAAATCACTGCACCCTTCACCAGGTACTGTAGTGCTTCGCTTGTGACTTCACCGCTAAATTAAGCGAGTGATTCAGCTTTTGCCCTCAGTTTTATTTTTGCATTTGATTTAGGACAGATCGGCATTCAGGCAAAGGCAGGCAGAAGGCTTGGTCCCGCTGAGGCTGTTCCCAAACCCTCTGTCCCAAAAGCAGCCCCCCACGGCTTCCGTGCCTGTGGGGAGGCGATGGCCAGTCTGCCCTTGCCCAGCGCCAGCTCCGCTTTGGGTGTATGACATAGGGAGTTGAGAACCCCTCGTGTGTTTACTCACCCTCCAAACGATGGATGCAAAGGGTAGAGCTGAGGCAGTACGCGCCCTCCTGCTTGTTCTTGAGCTGAGGCAGATAAGGCAGCGTCGGGCAGCTCCGCGATAAGGATTTATTGCTAGCTAGGAGTACACTGATACCCCAGCCAGGAGGGAGCGAGGGAAGACTCTTCAGTCTGATTTGGTTTTAGGAGACAGAACCCAAACCCAGGACCAACGCTGCCTCCTGACCAAGGCCTTCCCCTTATGGACCCCTTTATGGGTCCATCTGTAGAGGATGATGTCACCATTGCACAGCAGGAAGAACTCAAGTTTTGTTAATGTAAAAACCAAAACCCGCAAGCCATAAGAGTTTATGTCTTTGCTCCTAATTATGGCTACAGCCTTGGCTGGAGACCCGTCTGTGATTTTCCACATCATTTCTGGATAAAAATAATAAAACTCAGCGGATAAAACCCCAAAGTTGTGTCAGCCCGGCCATCAGGAGGAATCCAGCTGTACCTGCTTGACCTCAGGCAGCCTCCCTGCAGCACTGCAGGTGAGCTGGTCCACGGAGACCTTCACAGGCTGAGCACAGCACCCACTGGCAAACCCAGGGCTAGAGAGAGAAAATACATGGCAATACTTTTTCTTTTCTGAGGGCAGCCTTTGGAGTCTTAGGGAAGAAATCTTTTCATGCCTTCTGCAGCTAGAACGCGTGCTGTATTGAGTATTGCCTGAGAGTGGAGATGAGGTGCCGGGCAGAACGCAACGCTCTCGATCTGTTAAATTGATGCAGTCATGACACTCCAGATTTTCCCTAACCAAGGATTTGGCGCAAAAGGCAGCACACACAGCATTACAGTGACACATGTGGAACCACGGTGAACGTGGCTGCTGGTCAGGCTGAGGCAAACAGGAAAGCCGTGCCCCAGGGCCACATTTCCCTGCGATGGGCACGGCGGGATGCTGCCCTGCACGAGGTCACTGCACCCTGTGATGCTCACACGCTCATTCTCACAACCTTTTAAATATATTAATGGCTATGGTTTTATTTAAATGCTGGCTTTAAGATTGCGTAGCTCATCACCTTCTTTAAGAGCTGCTTTTGGCTAGACAAGGGGAAAACTGCTGTTGTTTCTCCTTCACAGGGACTGCCCTTCCTGAGCTCCTCGAGCAGCCATGTGTCCTGGGGAAAGCTTTACCTGTCCACTACAAAGCCTCCAAATCCCAGGGTCGTTCACATCCTTCCCCCGGGCATCCAGAATCCTGAAAAAAACAAAAGAGAGCCCCAGAAAGCCCTCCCATATTCTTTGCTGACCCGTTTGTGGCT
>NW_010404187.1:67459-69255 GCF_000710305.1 Buceros rhinoceros silvestris | reverse complement strand
TGAACCGTTCGTGGCTCAGGGCTTACCTCGGAGTCAGCAGCTAACTGGGCAAGGAAGATTCCCATGCCATGGCTATCACAAACAAGGCATTTCTACTCTATCAGCACTTCCTTCGGGGGAAAAAAAAAAAAGAAAAAATATTGCCTCCCTGCATATCACCCTTCTGTGGGTGGCATTGAAGACAGCACACTACTGGGCACAGGGTGCTGCATCCCATCTCCCATCTGTGATGTACAACAAATCCCTCCTTCCAGCAGCCTTTGGGCTTGTGCAATACTCAAAATGTCTATTTTCTGCCTGCAGAACCAAAGCATTACCTTGGAGAAGGAGCACCAGAATGAAAGCCCGGAGCCCTTCAAGGAACGGTGGTGGTATTGCTGCAAAAGAAAGCAAAAACTCCTCTCCACAATGGCTGCAAAGAGAAGATCTCTGCAGTCCCTTCTTAATGCTGAAGATATTTTCATTTAAAAATACCTACTTAGAGGCAAGCTTAATCTCAAAAAAGCATTTTCCACTTTAAAAAAAAACCCACCCTTCGAAAACGTCTCAAGTTATTGCTCCATCATTTTTTTTTTCCCAATTAAATTAATTTAAAATGAGTGTAAAATGTTTCATGCCCTAAGATCCTGAAACCTCCGGTGTCAGCTGAAACCGGCACTTCTGCTCCCCGCTTCAGCCCTTGCTGCAGGCATGGCTGCAGTGAAGCCTTTGAAGCGCTGGTGGCACCAGCAGAGGCTCTCTGCAGAGAGAGATGGTCAGGTTATAGATATTTAATGTGTCAGGGGAGCACGTGTTTGGGTTACACGGCTTTTCACAATGCAGCTGGAAAGATGTAGAGGAGATCTTGACTTGCAGAACCAAACTGCAGGGAAAAAACCACTGTCTGCATCGCTGAGAGCATCCCTGAGGACCTTTTGCCCAAGCTCAGGTCACCGTCATCATCCTCAAGAGCCAACTGAAAGCACCTGCTGACCTCAGAGACACCGAAACCATTCATTTAGTTGTGCCTATAGGACTCACTCGCTCTCCCCTCTCTCAGCATCAGGGTTCCTTCTTTTAGAGCTTTATTATTATTATTTCCATAATGCCACCAAGAAAGCACAACACTGAGAGCAAAGTGTCTGTGAGTCCCTGGCTGGGAGCGGCAAAGCATCTGACGTCAGTGCCCTGCCTTTATTTTGGGGATGTGATACAAGAGCAATAAAATGGATTTGATTAATGGTTGGCTTTGGAAGCTAATTATTTGACTCATGGTGTAATGACCTTGATTCTGGAAGCGACGGTTTGTGGTTCGAGAGGCAACATCTCTGCCTGCGTACAAAATGAGCTGATGCGACGGCTTCACCTCAGCAAGCAGTAGGACTAATTTGGTGGCTGATTTCTCTAAATTGTTATATTTCCCCACTTTTTCGGCAGAGATGATTCAAAATTGATGCCTCTGTTTCAGAATAAGCCGCGTTTATTCACCAAGCACCGCAATTGTTCCAGCCTGTAACCAACAAGGTTTCATCAATAATAAAATCTTCAGACCTTAAGGCAGCTGGTTCAGCCTATGTTATTTGAGCAGCATTTCTGGATGGTTTGGTGGTGAACTTCTCCCATGGACTGTTTTTTAAATAGAAGAACAAAAGATGGAAATGGAAAAACAGACAATTAGTACCTACTGGCTGCGTTAATTAGCGAGCATTCTTTACAGCTCTGATAATAACCACTACTACCCCATCACGGCAGCGGCTGCAGCCTCTTTTTTTATTTTTTTTTTTTTTTTTTACAGTAATATAGACTCCCCGTTTTAA
>NW_010404187.1:62835-67395 GCF_000710305.1 Buceros rhinoceros silvestris | reverse complement strand
ATCGCGGCGGCGGCGGCAGCCTCTTTTTTCATTTGTTATTTTTTTTTTAACAGTAATATAGCCTCCCTGTTTAAACCACTGGTTCTTTCAGGTTCAGCCAAGGGATCATGTGACTATACCTGCAAATATCAAGTTCCAGAAGCTAAGAGCATCCCCTGCACTCGTGACAGCTCCCAAACGAAATGCAGCACCGCATCTTGGATATACTTCAAAAATAGGTGATTTTTTTTTTTTAAGGATAGGAGAGAATATTCATAGGCTAAAGAAAAGGTGAGAAGAAACAGAGGTCTCTGAATGCCCAGCATTGATTTAGACACAGGCTTTGAGGAGCAAGGTGAAAAGGAGCCTTCCCCAATCCATTCGGTGTATGGTTATTAGTAGTGACAACAGGGTCTGGCTCCCAAGAGAAAGACTGGGGAATGAATTACCAGACAAATACAACTCTCTAAATAAAGTTTTTCCAAATCAGACTTTTTTGAGGAAGTAGGAAAAAAAAAAATCTGCTTCTTCAAATGCCAAATACATGGAAGACTAAAAATAGCTCACCGGAATAAATAAATTAACCCGTAAGACAGGACAGACGCTCTGCAGGCATCAGGGATTAAATAAATTCACTAAATTCAAAGTGGTATTCCAGATAAGAGCTCTTTGTGCTGCAACATATACAGCTTATTGATTATAGGATTGAGGTGCTGTGCACTCTTGTAAAATGTACTCTGGCTGATACGGTGTAATCCTGCGGTAATGCACAGCCCAGTGCACAAATCGTGGAGCTGGCTCATGTTTTCTTGTTTATTTTAATTTTCTTTGAGTCTTAATTTGCCATACTGCGTCTGTGCCCTCTCCCACCAGTGTTTCACCGGGCAGTGTTTGCGCAGGATGAGTGATGAGAAGCACTTCAGAAGGTGCTGACTCAGGGTGAGGGCTGGGCTGCCCAACAGATGCGTACAGGACAAGGGCTGTGGGGAGCTTCCTTGGTCATCTTCCATGGGATGTAAAACCTGAGCACTTCACTCCTCTGTTGTGTTTCACGGGCTGGCTGCAAGGACAAGTGCCCCTGAGCACCAGTGATGTCCAGTTCATGTAGGGAACCTTGGGGAGAACTCAGATGGAGAAACTTGTTCTGCAGCCTTTCACATTTTGTTGCGTGAGCCCACCAAGGCAGTAGAAGTGTGTCTAACCAATGTAAACACATTACCTGTCCAGATAAGATGGATTTTTCTGCATGAAGAGAAAAAGTAGAAAGTTTTCTAAGTCCTGCAAGCAATGCCGGAGAAGCTGTTATACACCGAACTGGTATGACTTTTGGTTAAGCGCCAGTTAACCTGTGTGCCATAGCAGAGACTTCTTTCAGCCTCCTGGTCAGATGTTGAGTTGCCAAGGTCACTCCACACTAACACAGAAGGACATTTCTTTCTTCCTTTGGAAAATCTCCTTCCTCTGGTGCTCAGCCCAGCTCTCCTCTGCAGGTTGCTCTGAAGAACCAACAGACCTGTCCAAATAGGGGATTTTACCAAATAACATACCAAGAAAAAGAAAAACCTCCAGGGCTCTGGGGGCGTGGGAAAGCAGCTGGGCTCAGCAGTGATGCTCGCAGAGCGTGCTGGTCTCCTGGTCCATCTCTCCTTGGGGTTGTTGCTCATCACCCACCACCTTCCCACCCTCACGTGCTAATTAACTGAATCACCAGTAAAAGAACTGATCTGGCCAAGGGAAAAATCTTTAATCATTAATTGTTGTCTCCCTGGTATGAGTGAAGAGCTGAACCAAGGAGGGGCAGGGGCTTGGCTTTTGAGTCCTCCTCAAATCCCCATATCTCCCACAGGTTTGGCAAATCTCCCAGTATCTTCACCAAAATCAGGCTTCTTGATCTCAGGACATAGAGCTTCTGCTATGCACTGCTGCCTCCTGAGCGTGATCCACAGGGCCTGTGTTTTAACACTCAAGATTCATTAATATTTCCTGCAGAGTGTTCAGTAAGTAGCAAATAAAGCAGGAAGTGTCCCAGATGTTGGAAAGAAAAAATGGAATTATTCATTGCTTACTAACGTCAAATGCTAATGCGAGAAAAGCATCCTTGAAGAAATCCTTGACTAAAATTCATCAGAGTGATGTGAAATCACTGTTTTAATTATGCATTTTTGAATGTATTTATTAGTGCCGGTTCTGATCTGACTTACAGATGTTTAACAGTGATAAGGGTCTACCGCAGTCTTTGGAATTACTCATGATTTATAATGACAAAACTCAGATGAGAATTAGGCCCTTGTCACTGCTCTATAATACCCTTTCATCAAACTTCTTCACATTCAACAGATGAAAGAGACTGTGGGTTCGGCAGTTTCAAACCCCACCATCAAGCCCATTAGCTCGTTTTTTGAAATGTCTCCTCCAGAAACAGCCATTCTTACACAAAATTGTGTCTGCTTGAGTTATATTTGCCACAAGCACCCTGAGGGCAAAGGCACTGGACTCTTTAGCCAACCAGAATGATGTGTTTGGTCAATGCTTGTGCTGCCTACACAGTTGGAGTTTTAAACCATCGCTTGTTCTAGAGCTGATCCAGAATGAGCAAGTCTCCAGAGATGGTTTACTCCCCAAGGCATGAATGCATGATTAAGCTAAATGTATTCCATAAATGCCTTGACGACATTAAACTAAATTTTTTACAGAACAGATGGAGAAAGTTAATAAATATTTCATTCCATAATATAAAACTCACTTCGGTATTCACAACTTCAGGGATCCTCAGCTTCACTGATATCAATAAGTCTGATGGATTTCTTGCTGCATCCTCATTCTTCTGCCCTGGCTTCTCTTACGGGATCATCATTTCTGCATGCTTGGATTGTTTTATGGGATCAGTGAAAGGCAAGTGACTGTAAATCTTGACCTCTTCTGCTCCTGGATTATATACTTTCATTCTTTGTGACTGTAAGTGTTCATCTCTACACCGAATAGATAATTAAATGACAAAAATTATTCAAAGGGAATTTATAGTGAGGAATGATCCCTTGAAGAACTGATGGGGCACAGGCATAACCCAAGGAGATACCGTGGGAAAAAAACAAAACCAGGTTAGAATGGCCAAATAAAATACTGAAACATCTGTGTGTTTGCAAATGTCATGAAACATCTATTCACCAGCGGGGGGGAGGTGGGAACACATTGTTTTTACCTGTATGTACCAATTCTATTCAAACAAGATTTCTATTAAGGGAAAACAGTGTGAGTTTGGCTGAAGATCTATAGACCAAGCCTGTTAGTCATCTGAAAGAACTAATCTTTACATGCGGGAATTACAATTTCTGACTCTGTGTATGCCACGAATCTTGTAAAAGAATAATTAGAACTTGCTCCAAAAGGAAAGAAACGCAGACTTGAATAACATTTCAGGAGGAGCATTAACAAACATTTTTACACTGCCAACAATCCTCACTGCTTACGAGAAGAGATTTACATTACATTATTAATTAACTATACTGAGTCAATGGTATGACATAAAGCTTGGGAGATGTATGTTCAGCAGAGACTATGACATTCCTGAGAGCAGCGTGAATTTTTAGCAAGCTGGCTTTAAAATTTATGCAAATCAGTTCAGCAAGCAAGGGCCCAACAAACTACTTCAAAGCAGTGAGATCCAGCCCGAAAAACATGACAAGATCAAATCTTTGTCACTTCTCAAGTGTCTTTACAAAGCTCCACGCACACAGTCTAAATCACTGCATCTGAACCTCAGTGCTGCACGATGAGGCCCTTAGTGGCATCGCTGTGGTCTGACAGCTAACGGGCACCTGAGCAACTGCAAGAATTCAGAAGTATCTCAGTGGCACATGATCTGTCTTTTGGGAGCCGGCTCTTTGCTACCTCTGTAGGATGGAAGGTCCCATGGTCTACCCTAACAACAACAACAACAAATAACGGTGCTTTTGTCTCACTCCCTTTGCCCCAGCTCTGACCAACTTTCAGTTTCTGGGGTGAGAACCCCCATGACACTTTGTCTTGGGAAGATGTTAGATGCACAGTAAGGTGGTGCCATGAAGAAATACGAACTAATTTGTTTCAGGCCACAGAAATTGGTTTATTCCCTTTTTGAAAGCTAGGTTAGGTCCAGGTACATTTGCACCTTCACAATCAGGGCTTTTAATGGAAAAAAAAAAAGTTTCTCATGTTTCCCGACATGCCATTAAAATGGTTGTCCTTTGATGTCAATTAGAGCCAGCTAAAAGAAAAAAATCATCCTTAATTGCTTTTCAGAACTAGACATTATAGCCTACACCGTCGCAGCCAGATTCGATTACCTTTTACAAGAAACAAGGATGCTGGGAATGCCATAAAACTCCGGCTCTGCTGCATATGGATGTGGGGCTCTGCTGGCAGCTGGGGGAGCAGCAAAGCTGCTTCTACAGCAAAGGCTGGTCCTTGGGCTGCAGAGAAAACTGACGCAAACCCCATAGACACACCTAAAGGTCTCCAAAAATGTAAAAATGCTGAAGCTGGACGTTCAGCTGGGGCTGGTTTTGGAGTGGAAGTGGTTGGATGCTCAGAGCTCCATCACTG
>NW_010404187.1:55805-62756 GCF_000710305.1 Buceros rhinoceros silvestris | reverse complement strand
TGTTGTGATGCTCAGAGCTCGATCCCTGCCTCCACCAAAGAGTGATGAGTGTAATCACACACCTACACTGGCTGTTATAGCTACAGAAACAACCTAGTCCTCAAAACTTGTGTATGGTTTGTTACAAGGAGCATCGCCAATTTTCCCAACAGCTTTCTCAGCACTGCAACTTTGTCTTACTCCAGGGACTTCATAATGTCTCTGCCAATCAGGTAGAAGAGGAGTCCGGACAATAAAACCAGGGGCACCCCCGCCGCGGCGAACATGAACGACCACCCGTAATACACGTGCACGGGTACATCGTCCTCGCACTTCTCACTTCTCTCCAGGAGGATGTACTTCTGGAAATCAGCCACAAACTCCTTCCATATCACGAAGAGAAGTATAAGCAGGAGAAATAAGCCTCCTGGAAAGAGAGACAAAGGTGAGTTATTCTCTGTGTATGAATCATGGAAATGAAATTGAGACACGATTAAAGCACGTTTCCATTCATTCTCGCAGGACCTTTGCATCAAAGCTTAGTGTTGCAGAATCGTTATTCATGACATTGCTCTGCAGGTTCCCACGAAAGTCAAGCCCACTCGCCATGGGAGAGACCCACACCTCCACGACCAGCTGTGGCCAGCTGCTGGCACACTGACACCTCGTGCTTTAACCACCGGCACTACCGAGGGCTGGATACGGCCATGGAGAACCCACAGGGCCGATGTTCACAGCAGGATCTGTGTGAGGGCAGCTCTGCGCTCCCGTCTGAAAGACGGGTTGCTTTGCCTTTTTAATTTGCCTGAGATGAGTGAGAAGGTAAGTCAAAGCCTTATTTTTACCTTTTTTATCTACCCTTCCAATTAGCGTCAGACCGAATTTCCACCACAAACTCAGAGATTCAGGGATCGGTCCTGCTGATGGCAAGTGATACCCAGCACCAAACCTGCCACCCCAGCACCAGTGGAAGCAGAGCCCATGTGGACGGCAAGCATCTGCTGCAGATCATGGCAGTGCCCCTTCACGTCTTGTGTTACCCCTCCTTAAAGTGACCTTTCCATCAAGTATTAAAAGACTTGGATGATCCTGTTTTGCAGAGAAATAACACGTAATAGAGTGGAAAAGGCATGTAGCCATGAGGTATTAATCTCAGATGGGCTACTACCTAACGGAATAATAATAATAAGAAGAAACAGCTGATACCATGTGGCTAGAAAGCCTTTTTACTGGCAAGGGAGAGCTCCTTTGCCCTCCCCTGCAGCCAGACGGAGGAGGGCTGAGGCCACACTGACGCCTAAGCACTAGGTGCAAGGCCAGCTTTGAGAGAGTCCGCTTTCCTCAGAGCCTCCCAAGCCTTGCAGGACGCCTGTGACCCAAATAGCAGATTTCCCGCGAGAGCCCACGATCTCCTGCTTCCAGCTGCAAACCCGTCGAAGGTCAGCGTCTGCAGGAAGAGCTCGGTCACATCTGAAAGGCACATGGCAAACAGGCACCTCCCAGACCCAGTGCAGCCCCCAGCAGGTTTGGGGGCTTCTGTGCCTTAACAGGAACCACCTTTCCCCAAAATTCACTAAGTGATGGTGGTCGGAGGCTGCAGGTTTAGCTCCCCCGTATGAAGCAGATGACAAAAACTAGAACAGCCCCGATATTATTTACTGTGTCGCATTAAGAATATATACAATGAGTTTTAAATATAAACTATTAAAACTGGGTAGTGTTGGTGTGATGACAGATCTGAAGGCACTTCAGTAGTACCTGATCGTGCTACTTCCCAGCTGGAAGCTCACTGGTTTTTGGTGGGGCTGTGTAACATACAGCCATACGCACATACGTACACGTATATGAAAGAAATGCATCTCAGCTCATAATATTTTCATAGTAGAAGTGAGCAGTTTGAAATGAATTCAGCTGACAAGTTCCCGCACAGTTCTGTGGATGTGTCGTGGCTTCTGCTGGATGTCATTCTTCCCCTCGCAATTCTTAAATCAAAGGTAGCTTGTACTGTATTTAATTATTCTTCCCAGCAGCGTATTCACTACAAAACCCAACTGCCATGCCAAAGGCAGCGGGTGAAGCCCGACGTTGGGGTAGCTGCTTAGTGACTGTTTTCTCAGTTGGAGAAAACACGTCAGTGCTTAACTGTGCTTCTGCTTACGCTGGCTATAAGCACCTCTGCTGCTACAAACCTCTGCTTCGCGTCTTGAGCCAAAAATTATGGGAAGGTAGTGAGGGTTTAAAGTATGTATAGACTATATAGAGAATATAGAGAAGTTGAAGCTACCCATCCTAAGCTGTCACATTTATTAAACTGCCCTCCATACCCTCAGACTGCAAATTAATAATAGAAAATTGGTGTATCCATCTGACTCTATGCTACCTCACCGCACGCTGTTATTTGGAGCCGTTCTCCCTTTCATGGGGAAGTCCTAGTGTTTGCTGGCGAGGCAGGCTAGGAGTTAAACAGCAGCTGCTGGAACATTTGCATGTTCATTGAGATTTTGATACCACTTGAAATTAAGTGCACAAATAAATATTTTACACTTAATATGATAGTTGTGTGCTTAAAATACCAATTATTCTGCCGTAAGAAAGCGATCGCATGTTTAAATAGTCACATGGCCTTTACAAAATACAATATATTGATAAGAAGGCAATTAAGTCTTTATTACTGATGTAATTTCAAATTAAATTAATTAGATAGCAACTGAACCTTGAGAAGTGCTCTTTTAAAGATCAATTCCTGTTTCATTAACTTATAATACCTACCGCAAGAGACACGAGCATGAACGTGGCCCCGGTGGGACAGAGGACACGGGTACAGTCGCGTGCTTTTGAATTCTCCTGCTTTTCTTTAAACAAGAGGAGGTTTTGTGCTGAGTTGTCCCAGAACCATTTAGGTGGCCTAAGCCTCATTTATGAAAAAAATCAGATTAAAACCTACCAGGGGGTTCGAGGAAGCCTCGTAAGTGGGTGGCACCACGCCCAGGCTCACCAGGAGCTAAAGTTAGGGAGACGGTCCCTCCCCTCACCCCAGGGGAAGAGCCGGCTCTCGGTATGGAAGAATTTATTATTAAACAGGTAGGGGAGGTGATGGCACAGCCTCAGCATCTAAATTAAGAACGTTTTCACACTCTGGGAAGATGACAAGAAAATGTAGAGTAAGCAGCCTTCTTCCTTGGAATAATTACAGGTGAGTGGCGAGGAGTCCCTGGGATTTACACCACTGCCTCGGTGAGAACAGAAAATCTAAAGGGTGGGCGCAGCCAGAGAAGGACGGTGGAAGCGCAGAAAGGGCGACTCCTTGAAAACCGTTCAGGAGAAAAACACTTACTTGGAACAATCACAAGAATTCATGACATTGCCTAAAATCTGCCCTGCTTTCAGACATTAGTGTTCTCCTCACAATGAGAACATCAGGATGTTTCACTTCCATATTACCAGTGTAGGTGCTTGGTGGGTTTTTTTGTTTAAAATGTTGTTTTAATTTGGATTTTTCATACTTTGCACAGGTCTCACTTCACCGTCTCTTACTTGGAACAATCACAAGAATTCATGACATTGCCTAAAATCTGCCCTGCTTTCAGACATTAGTGTTCTCCTCACAATGAGAACATCAGGATGTTTCACTTCCATATTACCAGTGTAGGTGCTTGGTGGGTTTTTTTGTTTAAAATGTTGTTTTAATTTGGATTTTTCATACTTTGCACAGGTCTCACTTCACCGTCTCCTGTTGGGCGCTTTGTGTCTCGGCCGCAGCAGGAAGAGATCTTTGTTTCCTGCCAGCCCCAAATGCCTTTTTGTGTACAGAGAGGCATTTCCTCCTGCCTTGGGCAGCAAAATGAAAAACTGAAGAAATCTAGTTTTCTGCCCAAGCAGTGAGCCTGCCATCAGCACACACACCCCAGACACAGGAGTGGGTTGGGCTGGGGTAAGTGTCAGTGAAGCCCTCCCCAAAGGAGACCAGCCCCACGCTGTTCTCAGCATCCCAGTCGTTTCCACCACTGGAAAATCAGCCAAGTGAGCCCTGTCTTCCTCTTCCTTTCCCTCCTCGCCTTTTCGTCAGGGTGGCATGGAAAAAAATTAACTGCCGAACTCCGTCTCAATGCTGGCGAGGTCAATGGCATCTTCTGGGGAGGGGCTAATTGCAAGAAAATTGAAGTGGGGTATTAAATCTTTCTCCTTCGTGCGCTGCTGAGTGCAGGACAAGGAACCCCAGTGCTCCATCGGCCCCTCCCAGGAGAGCTGCAGCTCCGTTGGAAGTATATTGGAGTGGGTCTGCTGCTTCCTCTCGCCTTATATCCTTGTGACACCTTTATAGCTGCTAATTGTAGGGACAGGTGAGTGAACTCAATCTTTAGCTCTTATTCTGTGAAAGCTGCTGAACTTTGGTGTAATCTGCTAATTATGAGAATAATGAACTTTGACTCATTCGCCTTTCACACTAGTTGCCTCTTAAGGATGTTAATAACGAGGAAATGGAGGGGTGACTTTCAGCTGCCCTTCCATAACTGTCAGTCTTTACCGCACGTGGGGAGCCTGAGATTGCCAAAATGAAAATGCTTGATTAGGCAAGAGGAATCCAAGCACAAAGTTCAGCCCTTTAACTCACAGGATTGGCAAAGCTGCTCTTTTTATTGTTATTATTTCAATGCAGTCACCTCACGCTGGAGAACAGGTTGGTCTGAAGTGAAGCCTACAGCTATGCAGCAGCTCTGGATGGATTAGGGCAGCACTGCAAGCTCAGCGATTGCCCTCGGTCTGGATGAAGGGTTTGCTCACTTCTAAGCTTGGTCTCTAAAATGCCCAAAGGAAATGAAAACCAAGGAACACAAGCACAGAAAACTGAGGAGCACAGCGAAGCTGTCTCAGCAATTCAAAGGTCCCAGAAGCTGCAGTGCAGCATTCGCTTGGCCCTCTCGGTGACGTCGGAGTGACAATTAATCACATTGTCATCTGACTGTCGAAATGAGAGGCCAATGAGCCACCAGACAGTATCTGCCTCCTCCTTGCAAGCAGTGAAGTGAAGTCTGCGATGGCAAATGTTGAAGGAAAGCAGCCGGCTGTTTGCTCATGCAGCTGGGGCGCTTTGGGGGGCAGGCTGGCAAGGAGAGGTGCCCAGCTGCGGTGGCGGATGCGCAATGCAGGCAGCAGCAAATGTCAGATGGGCTCCGGCTGTATTTCCCCAGTCACCCAGCAGAGGAAATCAAGGGGGGTGGCTCCGGCCCTTTGAAAGGGCTCTCAGAAATGCCACCCACCAAGCACCGCGTTTGTTATGGTAGCTGGCAGGCAGTCAGATCTGTCCTCTTGAAAGTGCAGTAAATAAAAGGCATCTTGGAGAGGAAACCTAAAGAGATCTAATTGAGTGACAACAACCTTCACCCTCAGGCACTGAGTTCCCCTGGTGACGGAGGGGCACGTGGAGCTCCTCCAGAGCACACCAGGCTGAGTATCCACAAATGTGCTCGGGAGTGCATTTCCACCAAGATCTTCAGAGCCTTGTGGTGGCAAATGTTGCACCATTTCACAACGATTACCCACAGCTGTGATGTCACAACCTCAGCGTGGGCTGAGGGAGGCAGGGAAGTTTATGGATGGGATAAAGTTGCATATAAAGTATGCCCTGAAAGGCCAGGGCGTCTTGCAGCCTTGGTGCCCCACCTCACCATCCGACTGCCAGAGCACGTTCCCACTCTACGAATGGCCAGCATTTACACGCTTCCTCAAGGAGAGATCATTTCTGCAGGGGAGGTTAATTAGCACTGACCCAGAGGACATCATTAGAAGACAAGACGCGCTTTCTCCTGCGTTGTCTCTCCACATCCTGCTATCTGAAGGAAAGGGGTGGTGAGGGAGTTGAAGCTCTGTTAAATTGGGTGTTCCTACTGCTTCATGCAATCACACAAAGTATTTTTAGAAGAGATAGCAAGAAAATAGCCAGGGAGGGATGCATCCCGACTCCATCAGGAAGCCAGTGTCAAGGGGAAGCCAGAGGTCTAAGTTTGGGATACCCTCCAAAAAAAAAAGGATCTGCTGCAACTCTAATCTAACTTTGCTGAAACTGCTGAAATGTTATCTCATTCTCGTGGCTATCACTGAGATTGAAAACGTGGCAGGAAGCCTCTTCCAGCTGAACTCCTTCGTCCTAATGACAGCTAATAACGATGATCGCTCTTCAGACTGAAACTGCTTCAATACGAACTTCAATTCAAAGAGCAGCATCTTTGTCTAATGCCAAGAGGTTGATGTGACGCATAATCAGCTCCTCTAAAAAAAGTGTCACATTCTCTGCCCCAGCCTTTTAATCAAGAAGCAGTCAAATAAAGTGCAAAAACAACAAAAAAAATAGAATACAGTGATTTAGTATTACTCAACATCCTTTTCCATGTCATGTTTTGCTTATCTGGCCGGTGTCAGAAGGACATTTGGGCTCAAAGGCAGATCTTTTGAAGAAGTAGGGTTTTAACTGAGTGTTCCATGTGAGAGGATTCAAATATTCACCCCTAGTCACACAAGAAGAGATGAAGTGACTTCAATGCACACACACGCCAAGTGGCCAACACCACTCAGTAGGAGGCGTTGGTACCCGATGGAGATCGCCGAGCAAGACAGTGCGCACCCCGAATGAAATCCATGTGTGTAAAACCATGTGAAATTTGCCTTTGGAAAAATTAAATCCAACTAAGTATTTATTAAACTCTGCAAGAGAGAAGCAGACACCACAGACATGCTGCTCTCGCTTCCGCCAGCGGAGACTTGCGGGCAAGCGGGACAAAACACAAAGCCAATTAGCAGAGGCAGGTAGGGCCAAACTGATTTAGTGTCTTCCAGATGTTTTAGACAGATAGATAGATGTTAAAATGGAGGCAGATGACAAGCAGCTCAGCAGGTATCACGTGGTTAATTATTAGTGCGTCTGGAGGAGACAGACATTAGGAATGGAGCTATAAAACGGATAGGAAGCTAAGTAAT
>NW_010404187.1:50005-55685 GCF_000710305.1 Buceros rhinoceros silvestris | reverse complement strand
GGAAAGAGTCAGAAGTCATAATAGCAGGGCATGGTGAGACTGGATGGGGGTTAGGTGGAGTTCCCTCAAGGTCACCATTGGGACCTTTCTTGTTAAATAATGTCATGAATGTTTTCAGCCCCAAAACACTTGGGCATGCTCAAAGCTCAACTGGGAGTAAAGACATATTTGATTCAAGCTGCGCGGGGGGAAGCAGGACCTGGTGGAGGATTCCTTGTTAGGTGGTGGGTTTTCAGAGAAAGGCCTGACTTTGTGATGAAGCTCTTCCCTTGCCATGGCTCAGCTGAGCTCCAGCCTTTAGCTGCTTGAGGCACAAAAAAGCTTTTCTCTGAGTTCGAGTCACTGTTATAAATCAAGTGTTTCTTCTCGTTAAGCCAGTTATTCCTTCTCAAATACAGAAAAGGAAAAGCCCAAGTGATGATTCAGCGGAATCATTGGTAATGGCAGTGGGAACCATGAATAAACGCCTGTTTTTAATTCTTTTTCCTGCTGTGCCACCACTTTAGCTTTTCAGGTTAAGGTGTCAAGGCAGCCCTCCCATTCTGGATGGCCGTGTTGGCCCATCATCACCCAGTGGGTTCCCAGCTCTACCAGATGTTAACAGCAGAGACAGAAGAGGCCCAAACGAAGAGACTGGCTTGGGGGACAGAGTGTGGCTGACTGCTGCCAGGGTGAACGAAGCTACCGACTTTACTCAGATAAAAGGCTCTGTTCCTCTGTGTTGCACAGAAGAGTAGGGGGGGAAAAGAAGTATTTTTCCCAACCCCTGGCCTCCCTGGGACTGAGAACTATTTTACTAAGGCTTGACTGAGCAGACAAGTTTAACTCCAGCAGGGGAAGAGGCAAATCATTCACTCTGAGTCAGTGCAGCTCCCACCAGAGCCCCCACTCCCGCAGCAGTGCCTCATCCCCTGCTGCCTCCCCTTCCCCTGCATGCTTGAGGCTGAGCATGGCTGCTGCATTCCAGCCCCAGCCATATCCCGTTACCACCACTTACCCGAGGCGAGGAGGAACCCTCCTCCGACCTTGTAGGAGCGAGGGCTGACGAAGGGCATGCCACACACCAGCAACAGCCCTCCCACCAGCGCGGCAGCGACGGCCAGCATGATGAACGCCGTCCAGAAGCCTCTGTACACTGCACGGGCAAAAAGAGCGAGGTCAGAGGAAAGGAGAGGAAAAGAGGTTTCCTCCAGTTCATGCTTGACGCCTGCTTCAGCAGCTGTAAGAGGAATAGCCTGGACCGCTGCTCATGTCAGGCAGAGCTGGAGCATCCCATTTGCTAATGCCCTGCAACGTGCCTGGAGCTGGGGTGGGTTCAGGTTGAATGTCATGCCCTACATAACGGGGTTGGAATGGGTACAAGGTGTTGGAAGGGTTTGCCAGGGAAGCACGCCACAAAAGGGGGTGAGAGTAAAGGACACCGCGCTTATCTGTGCCTGGGGGGTGGAAGAGCTTGGCAGGAAAGGAAAGAAAATAGCAACATTTGGAGAGATGGAATCAGACCACATCTTTGTTCCATTTTAATTAACACTTACGGAAGGTGCCAGGTTCCTGGTTTAAAATAAAAGCAGTTTTTGTTAGCAGGACTGCAGGGAAAACGGGAGCTCATGAGCTCCCCCATTAATGGCCTTGCTTGACTGCAGGGAAGAGAACAGGGCAAGAGAAGAGCTGCCTCTTCAGCCACAGAGTTT
This sequence comes from Buceros rhinoceros silvestris, assembly GCF_000710305.1. Classification (NCBI taxonomy): domain Eukaryota; kingdom Metazoa; phylum Chordata; class Aves; order Bucerotiformes; family Bucerotidae; genus Buceros; species Buceros rhinoceros. The sequence goes on along the minus strand of NW_010404187.1, from coordinate 53,994 downwards.
GAGGGGTTTGCTGGGATTTCACGCAGCCACCCCAGCCAGAGCCGAGCAAGCTTGTGTCTACACATCCCACAGGATGGGACAGAGCCCACTAACTTCAGTCTCCCGGTAGCCAAGCCTCTTCCAGTCAACCCCATAAACTTTGGCCAAAGGTGGTGGTCTCCAGGCAGAGACCCTCTGAGACCCCGACTTATCTGATCCCCTCAGACTGCTGCATCTTGCTCTGCCTGTTGTTTTTCAGCAGCGCCAGTTAGAGAGATTTAAGCCAAGCATGAGCAAGTGGGTAATGCTGAAGTGATTCACACTTGAAAGAAAAATGATACAGAAAAGCTGCGTTTTACTCATTTGAAACCATTTTGTCAGGAGAGCCACTTAGGGAGAGATAAGTATCTTGAACTCTCCAAAACCACAGAATTCATTTTCCTGTTTAACCTCCTGTCACCTGTTTCTCTCAGGGAGCCTAAGAGGATGCAGATAAGGCAGAATTATCTCTGGAGCAGGTAATAGCTGGAGGACCCCTCTTCTTGGCCAGCCTCCTGTTCTGTCGTCATTTGCCTACGAGGACGGGCTGGTTTGAAATAAAAGGAGCGTTAACGACGGAAGCATCTGCGCTCCGCATGTCCAATGCTTTGCAGAGGGGTTAGTGCAGCAAAGGAGCCCAATGCCCCCGCTGCCCTAAATGTGGGTGCTGAGACCTCCTCATCTCCCTGGGGATCACATCGGGGGCGGGGGGGGCGGGGGTTGGCGCTAGGAGCCTCCAGGCAGAGCCCCCCAGCACCCCAGGGTGCAGCCCCAGTGCAGCGCCTGTCCCCAGCACCTTGCCAGGACCCGTCCCAACGGGCGCTTCTGAGAGGCAGCTGAAGAGGGTTTCATAGCAAGGGCTGACAGGCAGAGACAGATGCCTCCAGGGCCCTTTATTTAGCATAGAAAAAAATAGCGTGTTTATCAGCAAGGCCATTCAGAAACCAGGCGTCATGCCTGCCTCTCCTAAGCCAAAAAGAATCCCACCACTGAACCTGCATGTTAGCTGCACACAGCCTGCGATGGGCTCCTCCTTCTACCATCGACGGGGCCCTCTATCCATTCGACACCATGGCATGTTCCCCAAGGCACGAATCCTGCGCAGCACAGCAAAAGAAACTAGCTGCTCTCCCTCACATGCTCCTACTGACAAATGTGGGGTTTTTAATTAGTTCCTCATAAAAAAAAAAAAAAATAAAAATAAAAAAGGTACTGTTAAAGGCTAAGGAAAAGGTCAAGATGTTTGTTTGTGCGGTATGCCTGCCCCAGATCCCCGGAGGCAACGCAGAGTGATGCACACTATTTAAAGAAATCAATTCATTTCAAAAAAGATCATTGAATTAATTCGAGCTGCTGCCACCAATTTGGCAAATTAAAATTCCTAACAGCAGCTGATTCATTAAAGAACTCTGAAAATATAGAGAAACATAAATAAAAAGGGAAGCAGTTGAAAGGAGAGCTCTCCAACTGTGTCGTATTCGATGTATTAAAATTAAGCCAGTCACTTACATGGACAATCTTCTAACAATTTGGTCTTCAAGCGATTTTCCAGTGTTTGTTTATTTTGTCTTGCAGCAAGTCAACACCAGAGCTCTCCCAGAAGCCAGGAATCGAGTCCGCACTGGGCTGTCACAAGCCTGCAGCTTGCAGGGTCTGGATTTGGCCATAGGGCTGAAGCCCTTTGCCTCCATCTCCTCCCAGCCGGTGAGGAGGTGGGAGCGAACAGATGCAGCACCCTCCCTTGCTCATGGGTGTAGGTGCTGAGCACCCAGCGGGAGGGTGCACGGCTCGTGGCCAGGCATGGGTGGCTCTGGAGAAGCGAAGACATGAGAGAACATCTCAGTGTGCTCGTGACTTGGGGCAGGCAATTAAGCAAGACCGTTTGGTGAAGGAGCTTTCCAAAAGTCTTGGTCATGCTTGGCCACATGCATTTACTGTGGGAGAACCAAGGCATTGACACACATTGCAACTCCCGGTCACTTGGGAAAGGAGCTGCTGGGGGAGGAGTAAAGAAACCCACCTGCGGTTGTGTCGTAGGAAGGATGGGGGAAAGGTCCGAGAGCTATGGGCATGGGAAAGAGGTAGCCATGCATGCAGAACTTGGGGTGCGCTTGGCTGGCTGAAAAAGAATGACAAAAACATCCCTGTTGGCTTTTATTTTCTGCAAAATCACAGTTGCCACATTTGGATGGCTCATACTACTCTACAAAACCCTCACTGAAATCAGAAAGCTGGGGAGTAAAGAAGGGTAGTGAACCCTGGTTAGAAAGAAAAAAGAAACAGAAGAATAATGGGAGAGGGGAGATGTAGCAGGCTCTGAGGCTGCTACCTGGACACCCTCTCATCCTCATAACCTCAGTCTGAGGTGGGTGTCAATCATGACAGACACGGCAACTGAAATCAGGGTATATATTCCCAGTGCTGTTTTCCTCCAGAAAACGTGTCAGATGTCCTGGAAGGGGCAAAAGTATCTGGGTACCAGAACACGCTACCTTAGAGACCTTCGGTCTGTGAGAAGGCAAAGCACAATTAGAATGGAAGTGCCCCATCAATATTAATACCACCGAGGCTTATCATGATTAACGGTAATAGAATGAATGTTAAATGAATTAATTAATGGTTGGCCACTTATTTAAATATGTTCCCCAGCTCAAAGGAACGCTTTATAATAGGTGGACATTAGTTCATGCTAAATTGACTACGGAATACCTATTGAATTAATTATTACATCCATGAGAGCAGAAAATTAATTTGCCATGATCAATCCTATTATAATAAATACCTAAAGAAGTAATACAATTCGCCAGTTATCAGAAAGAGTCATTTTACTTCAGGTGAAACTGTGTTATATCATGTGTTTCCATATAACGTAATTAGATCAAAAACTCCCTCTCTCAACCTGTCCTGTTTTATCAAAAAAATTCCGTGTGAAACGTCTCACATTGCTCAGCTGAGCAGTGGCAGTAACCGTTCCTACAAGATTTCACTGGAAACATATCTCAGGGGCTGGGGGACCACAAAGTCATCTGAAATTTCCAGTTTCATTGAAATTTATTGTGGGAACCCACATTATTTGCAGCCCCGTGCCCTACGAGGTAATTGCGCTGCTCCACAGGCATGTAGGCATCTTTGAGCAGACCAAAGCACGAGCGAGTGCAAGGTCAAGGCTCCTGCAGCCGATGGGGCTGGTGGGGTGGCCTCACTCCTTTGCTCTTTCTGGTGGGAGCACCTGGTTCACTGGGCCAAGACCCTACGCTTCACTGCATGTGGGCCACCAGTCAGCACCAAGTGGTGTCTCAGAACAGCTTTCATCTGATGAGGATGAGGAGAATGAAAAAAAGAAACGTAGACAACTGTCTCCCCATCCCTGGGAGCCCTTTCTTGTGCTTCTCTGCAGTTCAAACTGTGAGCGAACACTGTGGATATGGTGTGGTGGCGTCATACTCACTGTACCAGAAGCTCCAGATGGTCTCTGAATGGCCCTTGCCAAAGAACCAGCACCGCCAGAAGAAGCCCTCATGATGGAAAGTGAGGATCTCCTTCCTGAACTCTGTCAGCGTTTCAGCCTGCGGAGGAATGAAAGCCCAAGCTGATACAGGGATGATTATGGTGGGAAGGTGGAAAAAGGGTGGGTTTTACTTAGACAGCTGTTGCTTTCATTTGTTGTTGGGGTTTTCACTTGTTGCTGGCTGAGATAGTTTTGGAGGGGTTGGGGAACACAGACGCAGCTGCTCTATCACAGCTACAAAATTATACCAAATCCTCCTGCAAATCTGCAAAAACCAGTTTCTTCTTCTTCTAAAACTTTTACAACACTGGTGGCCACAGCTGGATGGGCACGGCAGGGAGCAGAGCATTCTGGGTGCATTCTACTTCTTAAACACTCTTCTGAAGTCAATGTTACTGCTGTGGTAACCAGCAGGAAGCAGGCTGGTTACCAGGTAAGCAATTTCAGATGCGACCCAACGCAG
>NW_010404187.1:33973-49873 GCF_000710305.1 Buceros rhinoceros silvestris | reverse complement strand
GATGTCCTTGTTCAGATGTCCATGGATCTGCAGGATCCATGTAAGATCTGGTTCAACCCCATGAGACAGCCCAACTCTAACACCAGCCCAAAGATTTATTTCTTTCTTGCCCTCTGCTGAGCCCAGCAGAAGTTAGGCTAGACTTACGTGAGGCACAAATTACTCTGCCCACACCAGTCGACTCACAGACCACAATAGGGATGCTGACAATTTTTCCTTTGTTGTGAGTCTACTTCAACCCCCAGACCAGAGCCACGAGCACAAGGTTTAGACCTTTCCAGAAGGCAGGATACTGCAAAGTTGAGTCAATCCAAAAAAACATTTTTTACCAAAAGAACTTATTAAATCTCCATCCAAAATCAGTTTTATCTTTATCACCTACAGTTCACTAAAGGAGACAGGACTGCTACAAAATCATGTGTTGAGGAGGACACAGAAACTCCATTTGGGATTGGACCCCGTGAACTAGAGAACGGAGACGGGACTCAACAGAGAGGTGCTAGAAGATACTGCCCTCACATCAAGGGCTTTATGCATCAAGTCATGACCACTTCCAGAGCTCTGACCTGTGTCTCCTTTTGCTTGCAGGATAAAACGCTAGCTATGACAGCGGTAACACACAGCCCTCAACCTTCATCAGCTGGTGGCTGCTGACTTAGTGCATCCACAGCACATTTGATCGCTGTTTGGCAGCTACTGGAGACCATCCTTATCTGTAAGGGACAGCATTTGCCAGCTGCAGAAAGGGCAGAGGCGGTAAAAACACAGCCTGTTGTACACAACTGAAACAGAAATAATAGAAACAGCATCTGAAATAGAAATAAAACACTCAGAGGAAAGAGTAAGAGCAGCTCCTCTCCTGCCCGCAGCTTTTGAAGTCGCTCTGCCTTAGCGATAGGCACGCTAACGCTCGGCCAAGAGCATAGCTTAAATGTTTGAGATGCTTATTCACGTTGTGCAGGGCGATGTCTCTAGTCCCTCTGCTTCAAAAGACAACAGCCTGAACAAAAATCTGAAACAATTAGTGCTGCCTTTTCCCAAGAGCACAGAAATCGAGCAGCACTGCTCTGTCCGTGATGCTCTGCCGTCTCCGGGGCTTTACAGTAACGACAGGATCTCCTACCAGGCAATTCTTCTATATTTTTTTTTTCCAATGCAGAAAGTTATTTGGAAACAAGACTCAAGCAAACGGTGTCCTACATTTGATTATGAGATTCTGAAATGAAAGAAAAATCTTTCTTGCTGGCATCACGGTGCTTACCCAGCATCACTCACCAGGCCAGAAAAAAAAAAATCAAAACTAATTGGGTTGAACTTTGAAATAACAAAAAGTCTGCACTCCAAGGGTCTTCCTGTCATCTTGTAACTGAAACAACACATTGACCAGCACATTGGAAGAGGGGGGTGGCTCAAGGAACTTGTCTGGTTGTGATTTCATTGACGAGTGAGTGCCGCCTCAGTCCACCTTCCAAAGGGAGCCATAAGCACGAGGCACCAGCACTGCACCGCCAACCCGTCCTGCCAAACCCACACCTCCTGCTGACCGAAATCCTACGATTAAAACACACCGGCCTCTTCCTGGGAGATGGGCAGGAGCTCCTGCCTGCCCTGACCTGCGCCTGGTGTGGTGTTTTCTGTCTGTGCTGTAGCCCCGTCGCTCCGACGGAAAGGATGGCCAAGTCTCACCCTTCAAAATACCAACTCTCTTCAGATGAAGAAACTACAGAGGAGAAATCTCATAGTAGCGAATAGCAGGAGATATCTTTTGTCTTTGAAGGTAAAGGCTGTCCCCAAGTAAAGCTCTTTCATTTTTGCCTTTCATTCCCCAGTCTTCCTATCTGCCTGATTACAGAGCTGCTGTCTTAATGTTTTCTAGACACACTTTACTCCAGTCAACATGCTGGATACTACGGAAATGCTGGTTTGGATTTTAAAGGTAGCTTGGGCTGACATTTTCCATTACCAGGTCACTTTCAATGAGCGCAAATATCACCACAGATTTAAAACTTTAAAAATTTGAGTTATTTAAATAAGTTGATTTTTCTGAAATAAGGCAAGTTTCAGAGGTTACCTCCCCAGTCTGCAGAGTGCTGTTCTTGCTCTCGAAGACGCCGCACGTCTCCGTAGCTAGAAGCCAGTAATCGGTGCCAAAAGCAATGAGGAAGAGCAAGACGCCGGTGCCGCCGAGGATCCCGGCTGTCAGGGCAGCGACTCCAGCCTTCATGGGGCAGCAGGTAGGCAGCAGAATTGGAAAGCAGAAAAGAGGAAAAACACTGAAGTTTCCAGGGTCACTGGAAGAGGGGGATGAGAGAAGTGCTATTTTTGGACAGAGATAACAATCTTCTGGTGTGGGTTTCAGTGGGTGGTGGGAACAGGACTAATAAAAGCAGATGACCTGGCGTAACCAAGCAGCTGTGGCATTAAGGAGCATGACAAATAGCTTTTGAGACAGAGCAGGAAGGCTTCCAAATAAACACATGGCTGCTCCTTTCAGAAGGGCGCTGCAGAGTGCCCTGAGCCTCGGGCAGTCAGGCAGCGTTGGCAGGTCACAAGGGGTTACGACGCAGACCTGCCCAGGACACCAGCAGGTTTTCAAAACCCCCTTCGCGCACACGATGAGGCTGTGCACGGCTTGAGAAGATCTGCGCTCAGAGAGATTCACCAAGCCATGGATCTGCAGTTTCCACAGCCTTACTGTGAGATACCTTCAGCCGTGTCCTCGCAAGGCAGCACAGAAGTGGCGCTTCTGGAACATGCATCTTCTTCAGCTCCAGCTTCCTCTGGATGAAATGCTGTTGTGGCTTTCACACAAATCTGAGCAATAACATGGAAACACGGGTCACATCTTTGATATCTTGGTGCTCTCAGAAGCGATGCAATCAACCCGTGCAAACAGAATTAAAGCAGATTTAAAGCAGGCAGGTCCACACCTCGCTAGACCAGGAGCACTGTGGTCAGGTGGACACACCAATAGACTGAGAGCATCTTGCTATGGAGTTGCAGAAAGATGTTCTCTCTCCTGCCACAGACGAGCAGCCTTTGGAGCATCCATATCCCTCCCACTGCCCGAGCCTGCTGTGGAAGAAGAGTCTTATGGAAATGAGGACATTCCTGCATGGAATGTCGTTGCCATTTCGTTCCTAATGTTTTTGTCTTCTGCTGGAGCATCTGCTGTAGATCACTGCCAGGAATGGGATGCCAGACTAGGGAAATTATAATCTCTGTAGGGCAATAACAATATTCCTGTGATGTGCCAGAAGGTGAGGGAGGAAATTTAAATTACAGTGAAAATTCAAGTTCTGATTTTCTAAATTTAGGTGAAGTCATGACCTGTTCTAAAAAGAGGGGATAGGAGATGATGTTGACTTCCTTATCCTACGGGATTTTGTGTGTCCAAATTGATTTCCAAATCAATTGAATAGTTAAAGTTAACTGTGAACATATGGGTATCGCAGAGAAACCGCACACTGGTTAGAGAAACTGGAGAGGGCTGGATAAAATTTTGACTATGCTTCTAGCCAACTGTTGAGGCATATGGACTGATGAATATGCTCGTTGTTATTCTATGAGCACAATAATCTTTAAATTATAATAATTTATTATATTCTCTGCATTATTCTTTCTTAAATATTGCAGGGTTAGCTTTTAAACACCACATTAGACCTCCCCTCCTTGCTGTTGCAGTGGCAGAGCTGCTGCTTGTTTAACCTGACCACGAACATATGAAGCATCCCGCAGGATCCCGGAAAGATGGTCCCTAACCAGAGAAGTCCCACACTGACAGGTAGAGAAAGGAAAGGTGGGATGAGTTGCAGACTTACCATCACGCAAGGTCAAAACTCAGCCACAGTCCCCACAGCCCCAGTAGTTGGAGCTAGAGTGGGACTGCAAGGCAGGGGGCAGAAGATACCGTCACATCTAGCATGGTGGGGCAGAGGTGAGCAAGGCAACAGGGAGCTGCAGGACAGAGCAGAGACATCATCGCATGGCCTTCAAGCAGGAAGCAGTGGGTGTGCATCTGATGGCAGAGCTGTGGTACAAAGGCTGCTTCCAGGGAAGTGAAAATATGCATGATGTCTCCAGCCTGCTTCAGCAACCCTTTTCTCCCAAGCAAGCTATTTGGTCCCTAAGGGAGAGGAGGAATCACTCTGACATAATGCAGCCTCCCGCTGAAAACCCTTGGCGTGCCCATGGGGGAGCAGCTCCGCTCCTCCCACGCTCTCTCTGCGTTGAGATGACCTCTTTGTATTGAGCATAAAATGGTTGATCAAATAAAAAAGTGCAATATATCCATTACTGAAATAATCTTCAATAAGTGTAATTTCAATCAGTTGCCATTTAACTAAGGTGTAATACCAGTTAAACCTGCCTGAAGGGACGAGGAAAATCGGTCACCACCTATTCGTGTGATCTGTATCTCAAAGCCGAGCACGACTGACGGAGGAGCTTTGGCAACGCTTGAAGGAGCTCGCTGAAGACAAGGGTTTGCAGAGCAGAAGTGAGGACTTTTTTTGCAGATTGCACCGCAATTGCATAAAATTTAAATGCAAAGTGGGCACTTGTGTATTTTTTTAAAAAAAAAAAAAGGCGATTAATGCACATTCCCAGAGTTCTGCGTGTGCTTTTAGTCAGCTGTATTTGGCATTGCTGTATTTATGCTAATGCGTATTCACAAGTTAGCGCTGTTTGCCATTTGGAAGGTGTCCTCAGCGATTCTCGATCCCATTGGCAGAAAAACCCCTGTGTGGCTGAGGCAGAGCACTGCTGGTGCCCAGCCTTGGCTCCTCACGGGCTGCTATGTGCCCAGCCAAACCTTTCCCAAATTCTTACAAATTGAGTTTGCAAGGTCAGAATGTCTCTCTGTGCGACAAGCTTTCCCTTCTCCTTGGCATACCCCCACACACGTGATCATCACCGTTAGGATCTGAAAAATTCCTGGACGTGATGGACAATGAGGCCATGCCTGGGGCACCCGCAGCGCAGGTACGGGGCAGCTGTTCCAGCAGCACATGGTGGGAGCACTCAGGCTTGCTGGGGATGGTTAATGCATATGATGGGGCTACAGCCCCCTTATGTTTCCTTCTGTTCAGCTTGATTAGGTTTTTTTAATTAGACATCGGCCTCATTGCATCCAGCCAGCCTTAAAGGTGCTGGCTCCTCACACCAGCAGGTTGTGGGGGCTACCAGAGGAGCAAACTCATTCCACCCTCTCGGCTAGGGTTCACCTAACCTCGGCACCCACCTTGCTTCTCTATTTTGCCAGTGCCTGTAGCTCATGTTGGATCTCTGGAGAGCCACCAAAGCTAGGCAGGCGTGTTAACTGACCACCACCATGACCCATGCAGAAGTCAGACACAAATACCAGTTAATTACCAAGGAAAATGACCCTCCCTTTCCTCCCTTGCCTCTTCTGGTCCCAGCGGGGAGATGCCTTCAGTGTCCTCTTGTCCAGAGAGGCCAAACAAAGGGCAGCACTAGGACCTGGGGGTAAGGAAAGGGAACTCACAGCCTAGACATTTTAGTGACCTGTATTTCTACTCTAGCAAGGGGCTGGGGCTAGTCAGCCCCAGTTTTTCACAGATTCAATGTTTTGCCTTCTGATTGATCAAAGACTCCATCAGAACAGACTGAGTTATCATCAATTTTTATGGTTTTGATCCATGCTTGCAGAAGAATTATACATTATGTAGGCAGATGAACATATTTTCACTCTCTCACGCTGAAAGCAGAGGATTTCTTGAAGTTTTATAAACAGGTGTGATTTCAGGGCTGCCTCTCAGAGACTTCCAAATCCTCTTGGACATCTGCATTCCTTTCTGCATTGGAGCTTACCCTGATGATGTGTCATGCTCTGAAAGAGGTTCCACGTAGTGTTTTCTAAGGTAGATGGGGTGAGCATCATTCATGGGTCTCTGCCTTTACTGTTGTCTCCACAAACCTCAGGGCAAGAAGAAAGCGAGGAAAGCAAAGCCATCCAGACCATGACAAGGGTACCCAAGCACTACCAACTCTGCCTTGGCAATGCCACCAACATCCTGGATGGTTTTGTGAAGAGCAACCCCCCAGTATGAACGGCGCGGAGGGGTGAGGAATAGATCCCCATATTGACATTCACCCCTTTAATTTTGCATTAAAGTTACAATCGCCGGTTCACCTCCATCACGTGCTCCTTTTTCAGCATTCCCGTCTACACGTCTCTTGGAAGAAGCACATAAGCCTTGATGTTGAAAGATCCTTAATATTTCTTAGGAGGTTGGATACCCACCCGGTACTCAACGTCAGCAGAGAAAAAAGCTCAGATTTGCCTCACCTGCTGCTCAAGTGTGGCTGGTGCCTTCCAGGATTAAGCCATTACGCTCTCCTTGAGCAGTCATGAATTACACTAAACACAAGAGTGATTTTCTAGACAAAATAAAAATAAAAGTCCACGTGCAGAATACAAATGCTTTCTGGAGTAGCGAGAGCAAGGGAGATTCATAGCCTGATTTTTAAATGCGGCTGCTTGATCTATATGCCCAGACTCTTCTGATGCACTTTTGGGCTCTCACTCGAGCTACTCCCCATCAATAGCAACTTTTGCCTGTTTCAACCTTAACTTTCAAAAGACTCCTGCAAACTTCCAGAGTAAGCGCAGAGCAATAACTCTCTGAACTACTAAAGGAATCAAACTGATGCAATTTATTTCCACAGAACCATGCAGTATTCAATGATACACTGAATTCGTGTTTTTAACACTTTTTAAAGGACTAAAACCCTGGAAAGAATTAATTAGACATGCTCCCCAGCCTGAGCATTTAACAGTTTTCCACTTGGTTGTAGAATTTTAAGACCACCAACACTGGATACTGGCAAAGATTATCAAAGGTATTCTGGGCTGAAATTCATACTAGTCAGAGGGCTTGGCCACTAAGCACTGGAAAATACTTCATGAAAGCTTTAGCCTTGCTATTACATTTTGTAAAGAAACTTGAAGAAAAAAATCCATCATATCTAGGAGGTTAAATTTGGGGCAGAGTGACTCATTGAGAAAGAATGTACTGCACAGAATATTGTCCTCTCTGCAGATCATGCACGTTGGTAATACAGCACAGAGGTATTTCTGGTCCCAGCACTGCAAAGCCAGGCTGAAAGGGATTAACGGGCTGAGATCCGTGCGGGATCCGGCCAGCCCATGTGCACAGGGACGCGGAGCTGGCTGGAGCAGCATCCGCAGCCACGAGCCACCGCGCCACACGCCTGGAGCCGAGCAACATCTGGAATGGCTGTAGATTCTGGCATCAAAATGTCTCTTGTGCACAAGTGAGATGAAAATGTACAATTTAAAAAAAAAATGCAAGCAAAAATATTTTTTTCTTTTTTCCCCCATCAGACACATTTTCAGTTCCTTTTTCTGGAGGCACCCTGATTTTTCCAGTCATTCCTGTTGCCTACTGCAGTATTACAAAGACATCAAGACATGCCAAATCAGCCGCTGTTTGATAAGGTCCCTGGTAGCCCATAACAACATCGCAGAGAACTCATTTTACACGCTGGGAAACTCAAATGGGAAAAGATCGTTATTTACATACCCAACACCCAGCAACACGATGGATGCCGTGCAAGGTAAAGATGGCACAGACATCCAGAGATTTCGGACAAAAGCAAGACAGTTCAGAAGTGAAAAGGGAAAAAAACAAAAAACCAAAAAAACCCCCACACAGCAAGAACGGGCCAAGGGATTCACAAAGTCTCTATCCTTGATTCAAAAAAACTTGATTAAAAACTCCTTAGCAAGCAACTTGATTTATTTTCCTTTTTGCTCTTCAGCAACAGAGTAACAAGGACCCATCTTTGTAAATCCTTCTACAGCTATTTACTGTGCAGAACTTCGAGATGCAAGGAGGTAACAACTCTTAGGTGATCTCGGAACGCAGCGTGTTTAATTGAAATATAAAAAATGTAGTACATTACGACCTGCTATAGGTGTTGTATATCACAACATATTCAAAGGTGGGCGGTCTCCTAAACAAAGGGTAGACAAACCCACAGGACTCCCATGCAAGACGGATTAAATTAAGAATCAACCCAAACTTTTAATAAAGTACCTGAAGATGACAACGGACTCATGCTAAAATCAATACATAGGTGCATCTATGTACGCACACACACAAAACACACCTATAGGGCTAAAGGGTTCAATTTTCATTTGCAATGGGGTGAATTTGCAGTGGTGGGGCAGCAAAGAGTGGCCTTCAAGTTACAATGAACTACATCAGCTCGTCTCAGGACACTATAAAGGAGCTTGTTCGAATGAAAACGAGACCTCCACATCATGGCAAATCAAATACACACCACTTCGTGTCTTTAATTTGAAATGAAACCCCCAGTGTACCAGGCAGCGGTCTCCTAACGGCAGGAGATTGGCTCTGGAAGTCCAAAGTTATATAGAGGGGAGTATGCAAATTCCTACAGTTTCATTTATTTTTACTGCAGAATGGGCCACTCAGATTAAATCCTTCATTGCAGAGGAAGGGGAGAGAAATTGTCGATGCTGGCAATGCTAACACTTACCCCATCAGGTTCAGCTAAGGACAAGACTTGGAAGGCTTGAGCACTTACCTGGAGTTTCAAAGAGAATCACCCTAACGTGGAGATACCCACGTTTTTCAGGTCCTACCCCTGGAGTTCACCTGCCACTGCTCTGCACTGTGGATCACACCTTTCCTGGCAGAAACTCTCTGCAGCAGCAAGGTTTTGGGTCCCTCTCTCTGCTGCGTCTTCTAAGGAGCCACAGTCAAACCTCCTCTGGCCCCGCTGCTCTGGCAGCGGAGATCATCTTAGATTTAACCGTACGATTGAACTTTGGATTTCATGTGACTCATGTTCATAGTCGGGACCCATCCATTCCTGAGGAGCAGAAGAGATCTTCTGCTGTTTCTGCTGTCTCGCCTGGTGCCATGCTCCTAATTAAACCCTCCTTGAGATTAGAAAGTTTTTCCTAACATATAATCTAAATGCTCCCTGCTGTTTAGTCCGTCCCTGCTGACTGAGAAGATCTGATAGCTCAACCTTATTAGAACACCCTTTCCTGCGGCTGTAGACAGTTCCAGCAATTTCCCAGACCGAACAGACTAATTTTTCCTAAACGTTTCTTAGACATTCTCTCTCAGATGTTACCTTGCATTGCTAGTGCTCAGCTGGGCACCTTCTCCCTCGGTCCCCGTTAAAAACTCGGCATTTTGTGACAAGACACATGCTTTCATACAAACCACTCGGGCTATCCTGCCCTGTTCATGCTGTCCTTTTCAACGTGCATCTTATTTACACTATCTACAGGTACAGAAACAGAGTCAGACCCCCCTCGCAGGAAGCCAGCGGCATCACTTGTGATTTCACATCTCCAAAGTGAGCTCTCTCTCCATTTCTTTCTTCTGGCTCCAGGCTGTACCACTGGGCTGCAGCAGTGGGATGACACACACTGACTTCGAGCGGTTCTGTTTCACCTCCCGAACCTGTTCTGTGTTCCTCACTGCGGGAAGAGGAAAACACCAGCTTGTATGAGAAACATTCTCCTTTGGGGGTCAACAGGAGTGAAGAAACACCGAGAGCCTCTGAGGTGGCCATGTGCTCTCTGGGGATGAGCTACTCCACTGCAAGGATCACCTTCCAGTTGCAAAACAGAAGACAAGGATCAGCGTTTCAATGAAAGAAAAAGGGGAGGGGAGAAAAAATTAATTTAAAGGCAATTTAAACCCTATTCTGTACTTCAAAATATGTTCCATATCTGGGCCTTCTTCTGTCAGTCCCCACCAGCAACTTTGCAGAACAAGAGTTCATTCACATCAGCAACTCCCTTCAAGTAGCTGTTCTGGAGGCAGGTGTCCCACCGGAGCACCTATAACATCACATTGTCCCGTGAAGGGAGCGGGGGGGATGTACCCACAGTCACGACAGAGGGGTTCCAGTCTCTCCAGACCCATCGCTAGGGCATGTCGGGGCCTTTTCCTCTAAAAAATGGAATGGAACCTTTCTTGCTCCTTAACTATTTTTCCAGTGCATATGTAATAAATCACTATTCTGTATGTTCCTGTGAGATCCAGCCCCTGAACCTGTCTCAGCACATAATGGCAGGCAATGTCATTTTTTAATTATTTTCAGAAAACACTGAATCTTTTCAATCAGCACTTTTACAGACATGACAGCACTAAAAGGTGTCGTGCCAAGCACTGTGAAAACTCAGTGCTGTGTTCCCCACGTCTCAGTGTCGTTCAGAGGCTAAAATGACTCTCTGACAAGCCATACCTTGTGTGAGGCTTCATTGATATCCAGCTTTAAGTGTGAAAACTAAACTTTCAGTTGTCTAAAAACTGAGTTTGGGCTTCTGAAAACACGAGGTCTTGAGCCACTGATCCTTCTGTAACAGATACTCAAAACAGACCATTTTGCTGCTAACAGGGCGCTCGAAAGGCATTTGAATGATGTGTAGCAAGCAAAAAAAATAGATCTTGATTTTTGGACAGCAATTGGGCACAAACTTCACGTTTTGAAGTATCACTCATTTTTATAAGGTTTTAGTTTATGCATTAGCATCACCACAGACAGAATGATCTGCGATTACTGCCAAACCTCTTCGTGCTTGGTGGAGGATGAAGAACGGTACCAGGTTCAAATGCTTGCCTGGCTGGACACGGCAGACAAGAAAACCCCTGTAAATTCACATCCCCCCCACACACACACCTTGCAGCACATGGGTAACAAGGAGGTCAAACACCTCAACTGGGACACACTTTTCACTGCTACGGTTCCCAGCACCGCTGCCTGCCCCTGAGCAGCTGCCTGGAGCACCAGCTCCAGCAGCACATCCCAGTACATGACTAACCTTGTCTCTGGTCGGGCTGAGATGGGGCACTGGGGCTGGGAAGACTCTCAGCTCTGCTTGCTCACTCATGATATTCATCTAAGGAGCCCTACTTTGTCCCCCGGACTGGAGCGATGCCCCTGCTGCCACCAGCCTGCACCAGACAGCCCAAGTCTTGTCACTGCTACCTGCAGCGGGGTAGGGAGGGCAGGGGCTTTGCCTTGGCTGTCCCCCCAGCCCTGCAATGGACATGCCATGGACCTCAGCACATCCTCCCGGTCACCTGCTGGGCCATCGCATGGGGATGGGGCAGGGTGAGCAAGGGAATCGCCACCAGCACCCACCAGCTCCCCAGCTTACCAGTGAAGGAGCGGCACAGCTTGGGCTGCGTCCTGGAGTCACTCTGCGCCGAGCCGGAGTCCTCCTTCTGTGACTAAGGAAAGAAAGTACCTCAATGCATTTATGAAGACTGCTAGCAAGCCTGTTAACGACACTCCTGCTTCATAAACAAGCCATTTGCAAGCCCCAAGGACTCCGATTCCATTTGTTTTACTTTGCCAAGAAAAAGAAGAAGAACTATTGCTAAAAATAGATCAAATAGATGGCAGGGAATATTTACAGACACTGATTTGTTTCAAGTTGGTGGAAGAGGTCTGAGCTCTCCAGGAGTGATTCGGTGGACAGCATGGGAAGGAGCAGCCCGGGAGTGGGGAGGATGGGGCAGGCGAGTGAGGGAGGCAAAGCCCATCTCCAGGACGCTGACGTTTGTCACCTTGGCTGTTCCCCACCTTGGCTGCAGGCCAAAGAGGCAGGTAACGAGCTTGCACTAATGAGCTCCCTGTCCTTTCACTCCAGCGCTGATCTCCACCCTTCAGGAGAAAAAAAATCAAAAAAAATCAGGTAGCGTAATGCTGCCTGAATTGTTCGGTGCTTCTGTACACTGGGAATAAGTCTCTTATGCAGCTGTGATTTGGCACCTCGGTCCAGAAACCCAGACTGCCAAAATAACTCTGGACACCTCCCAGCCTGGTTTTCTGTTTTGTTTCGGCTCATTCTCCTCCCTCCCCTAACGAGGACCGATGCCCTCCATCCCTTGTTCACACTTTTATTGACCATTTTAATAACAATGCCTTCCCGGCTCCCTGGAAATCCATTCCCAGGGGCGCTCAACGATTGGCAGAGCATGCTCCATGAAAGGGCTCCGACATAATTACCAAAGGCAGTATGTCAGTGATGCACATGGCTCACAGACAGCTCCAAACAAGCTCCTTCTGGGGGAGCGTACTTGGGTTTTGGCAGGAGAAAAGAGGACGGAGTTGCCTGGCTACAGGTGCAAGGATTTTCTGGGTGCTCAGTGGCAAATAAAAGCTATCCTGGGTCTCAGAAAATGCTCTGCCAGCATACTCCGTGTTGGATCCTTGCCTAAAATAAGGAAAGCCCAAAATCCGGACAGCTTTCCGAGCCAGCGGGATGCTCAGCTCCAGGAAGCGGCAGCCTTCGGCAGGAATTTTGTCCTTAGGCAGAGGAAGGCAAACTTTCTGCTGGAAATAGATAGTCTCGGAGTTAATCCTCTGGGCTACGATTCAGATGTGAAGTCACCTCTTAGCCTTGCCAAGGGTTTGCTGCCGGGTGTAAATCATTTAACCTGTGCCGTTGGCTCGGGAGGGATGAGGATTGTTCTTTTTTGCTTCTTTCTGCCTTCCCTGTTGACCCTCCACCCTCTCCTTGGCAAGACTTCTAAGGCAGCCCCACAGTCACCTCTCACTACTGTAAAAGCAAAGGCAGACACCTAAAGTGCAGCAACTCTCCAAGGCACCTAAAGCCACCCAGGTTAGAGAGAAGCAGTGATTTATCTTGGTTGAAGCGTGCTGGTGCTTGTCTTGGTGACGACACTGGTTTCCCCTCACCTTCTGTGGAAGGAGATGGATTGTCCATCAGGCGAGACAAACTTCACTCTTGGCTTCTCCCCAGTCTGCTGGAGCCACAGACCTAGAGAAAGATGCTCTTCCATAATAACCTGGTTTTGTGGTGACTGATACGGGGGGGGGAAGACCAATCAGCACCCAATAAAGTGTGAGATGAATCTGACTGAGCTACCACAGCTTCATATTTTAACAGCAAAGGACTAACCAACTCCACTGAAAAAGAAAAATACATATGCAGAGGCGGTGAGCAGAAAAAGCAGCATTTCTACTGCCCCAAAGGGATGTTTTAATTATTCACTCAGCTCGTAATGCCAAGCAGATCGAAGGTATCGCCAGAGCTTTCTCCAAAGACACGGGCAGCAGAAGACATGCAGGCGTTTCACCAGCACCAGAGGGTTCTCAGTGGCCCTGGGCTTGAAGTTTGTTTCACAGTTGCCCAATTTCCAGTGGGTGTGCAAACACAGTTGTAATGCTTCCATCTCGTGGTGAAATGCAGAACAGAAACACGTGTGGCATGACAGCAGCTAGTTTTTTCTTGCTGACTCAAAACCTCAAGGCCAAACTCTTCCCTTCGGGAGTAGAGAAGACGGAGTATCTCACAATTAGGAAAATCTCAGACAATAACCAGCTATACTTTTCATTCATCTCTTCTTTAAACAGGAAAATGCCATTTGCTCAGCGGCTTGGCATGAAACTAAAGCTGCGTGGCTTAATTTTTTCCCCAAAATTTTAAATATTGAGCTGCCTTTAACGGGCTGGGATCTACTTTTGAGCACAGCGTTCCTTCTTTCTGCCGACAAATCCTGCAATCTGTCCTCCTACAGCATGAAGTCACAGCATTCACCCACCCTCCCACCTCGTGGTAATATTCCAGGGCTCTTTTAGAACATTATCCCATCACTTCTGGGTACCGCCTCATTTCTATTTGCAGTAAAATGAGGCAGCCATTCTAAAACATTAGTAGATAAGCTGCTGATCACACAAAACATGCCTGACTTGTCCTTTTGGGTGCCAAGGGATGAGCTTAGAGTCACCCTTACAGATGTCACTGGAATCAGCTCTCAGTATTGACATCTGCTTCGCTTAGACTGGAACAAAGCAAAGGTAGCTGCTGTGATTAGCAACAACAAATCACTCCTCCAAGACCGTGGAATTCAGTGTCAAATTGGCATTTTGCATAATCCACAGAAGCCTTCGCCACCCCACAGGGCATCAGCCACCATCCACGAGTCAGTCAAGAGACAGAATGAATTCTGCTGCTTGTGCAGCTGCCCCCAGAACACTCTGTCTCCTGAAAGGGCAGCTGTAAGTGTTCAGAGGAACAGGAGAAACCTTCTCCAAGTGCTCAATCTCCTCCACCGGCGGTACCTCCTGGGATCAGCAGTGAAGGGGAAAGCGGGAGCGCAAGGGTTAACAATCAAATGTTCTTAAAGTATGTAACATTGTGCTCAAAATCAGCCCTAGTTTGATGTTGTTCTTTTGAAGTTTAATTATACCAAATGTTCTACAGGAACATGCCATGTTCTTGTCTATCTATTTTGAATTGTAAGTACCAATCAGCATGTAAATGATCAAATTAAATCCTTTAAGGTGCTCGCAAGAGCTGGAGCACCTTCCTGTGAATGAAGGGCTGAGCAGCAGCAGCATTCGCAGTGTTACTGCCATTCTCGATGGGCTCTTCAGTGACTGGCATTTGAACAAAGAAACGGGAGCGGAAGAAAGCCTGCGGCAGCCCCAAGTTCTCGTGCTGTCGCGGAAAATTACTATCTCCATAAAGAAAGACAAATGATTTCTTTTTAAAAGGTCAATCTGTTCTCCGCGGTGATGGAGCCTTGCTGCCTGGTTCAGAGACCGCTCGGACTAGGCTGTAGCTCAAGCCATCAAACTGTAGGATTTGGAGCAGCGGGTGGAATTCAGAGAGGGCTCAGCATCACTGCTGCTGGCCTGGGGGGCTGCAAGCTAAGCACCGAGCGGGTTAATTGCTTTTGCTCCTGAGCAAGAGTTTCAGAGGATGGGAGGAACTGCAAAAACCCAAGCCCACTCCTCACGAACCATTCCTGGAGCATTTCATCTTTCCACGGGGAAATGCTGGCCCAGCTTCTCTCACTGGTTTCCACAGCAGTCAGCAGAAACCTTCACCAGCTACAGACAGTGTATTTGCCTCATTTCTCCTCTACCTCAGAGCACGAACCAAGGTAGAGCAGTAAATTCGGACTCAGAGTGGTTCTCCAAGGCATCCAGTACACACCACTTCCCTCTGTTTTACTTTCTTCAAGTCTGCCCAGAATTGCAGCTGCTTCAAAACAAAACACTCACCTCCAGACTAAATAAGAAAGCTCACAATAATGCTTCTGTCCTTTCAAAACGGTTGGGGGGAAAAAAAACCCACCAGTTTCAAACATTTACAGTCCACCTGGACCACTGACAGTGGCTGAACCAAATTCCCACCTTCAACAAAATCTCTCCAAAAGGAAAACATGGGAATTCCAGACCTCTGGATCTAGGGGCTGAAGCCCAATTAATACCATTTGCTCAGTAAATAACTTCCCTAGTGTGGACGGATGCCTGTGTTCAGAGCGCTGAAGAGTGCAGCACCCAAGATGGCTCATGCATTTGTCAGGACTTGGGTTGGGGTTTTTTTTTCCTCCCCTCTGTATTTTCCACTCTCTGGAACGTCATTTAGGATTGAGGCACACTTTTTTTTTTTTAATTTAAGGCAACAGGATTTGTCTTTAAAAGGAAATACCACCAGCAATGAACAGCACCTCATGCTGTTATACCCACACATGGAAAACAGCCCGGGCACAGCCTCCTCAGTCCAAGCCTTTCCTGCTCCCCTCTTACCTCCTTCCTGGAGCTGGCCGTGTCGCCTCCGCTCACTTCCAACCACAGGCTCCTGCGCCGGAGGATCAGGATCTCCTTGGCGTGCTCCGCGGGCTCGGTGTCTCCGGGAAGGGTGTGCCTGTTGTATGCTGGCCCCTGCATGTTGTACCAGAGACCGTGGTTGCAGATGGGACCACCCCTCCCTCCACAGCAGCATCCCTTCACTAGTGCTCGTGTCCTCACCCTGTAACCATCCTGCCTAGTGATGGGGATGAACTGATCCACCCAACTGCAAGAGGTGGGAATGGAGGGAAA